>NC_142736.1:12844208-13006708 GCF_051943395.1 Hippocampus bargibanti | reverse complement strand
TGTAAATATGAAGACTGTCTTTGTTGGCATCTGTGTGTGTGCATCTGTCTGCAGACTCATTAAATTGATTCTATTTATTTATTTATTTATTTATTTATTTATTTATTTATTTATTTATTTTTATTTGTTTGTGTATTTTTGTATTTATTTATTTTGTTTGTTTATTTGTAGCCTTAACCAGAGCATTTCTCCATGATGACATTTTCCTGACTGACAAAATGTTATTTGGGGCATGACAACTACCACCACTAGAATTTTCATAATATTG
The DNA here is from genome assembly GCF_051943395.1 of Hippocampus bargibanti. NCBI lineage: Eukaryota > Metazoa > Chordata > Actinopteri > Syngnathiformes > Syngnathidae > Hippocampus > Hippocampus bargibanti. The sequence continues at coordinate 13,006,440 of NC_142736.1, read as the reverse complement.
TAATACACAATTCGAATCCTACCTTATGTTAGCTCTGAGTGGTGTTACCGTGACCAGTGACGTGCAGTCATGAGAGGCAGGTGAGGCCGTGTCTCACCTGCCATCATGGAAATACCAAATGAAAAAAAAAAAACAGTTATATTTATTGAGTGATTTGTACTTTAAAGTTATTTTGCATTTAACTTGACCATTTTTGGATTTTTTTTCAAAAACGCAGTATTTTCACATTTATCGTTCAAATACTAAGTAGAGACGAGCGGTGAGGCAGCAGCCAGCTGAGCCTGACCATGGATTCTGCAATGACTATGCTAACTGTGCTGGCTTGCTCTGCAGTGAGACCGCATTGCTGTCCCTCTGCATATCGCTATGAAAGTGTTCAAACACTTTTAGTACATGAACTAAATTTCTACAGTTTAGCTAGTGTATATAATGTAGAGTCAGTTTACATTATAAACACTGTGCTGCAGTGTTTATTTTATTTTATTTTATTTTTATCAAAACTGTGTGCACAGGTGAGGCACACAGTTCTCCTGCCTCATGACAGGGGGCGCTGGTGATTCCAGAGATACTTCTTGTGACTGGCTGCAGAATAATAGAATTAGTGACAGCAGGCTACAGTAAACAGTTAGCAAGTTAAGCGCAACCAGCGGTGTCCAAAGTCGGTCCTCGAGGGCCACCGTCCTGCCTGTTTTCCAGCTCTCCCAGCAGCAACGCACCTGATTCGAATCATCAGGACCATTTTGATGCTGCTTCAGAGCTGGCTGATGAGCTCATCATTTGAATCAGGTGTGTTGCTCTTGGGAGAGCTGGAAAACAGGCAGGACAGCGGCCCTCGAGGACCGACTTTGGACACCCCTGAGTGCAACCATCCAGTCATTTTTTCGTGTTGCTTGGCCTTATTTTCAGAATGGAGGATATCTAAATTGAAAGAAATAGAGAGACTTTTAAAACTGAAGAAAGATAAGGAAGGCTTCTACAAAGAAGGTGTCAATGCCTTTCTTCAGAAGGAGCGGCGCATTGACTTCATTTATAAGTAAAGGTAACACCATAAGAACGTTTTTTTAATTCTTTTTTTCTATGCTACAGTTTATATAAAGAATGCTGACATGACATTTTAAACAAAACAGGTTAACTGTTGCCAATCAAATGGTGATTGAATAAACTACTCTGTAGAGTTCATCTCATCTCATTTTCCGTACCGCTTATTCCTCATTAGGGTCGCGGGGGTTGCTGGAGCCTATCTCAGCTGTCTTCGGGCACGAGGCGGGGGACACCCTGAATTGGTTGCCAGCCAATCGCAGGGCACACAAAGACATACAACAGTCACTCTCACACTCACACCTAGGGACAATTTGGAATGGTCAATCTGCCTGCCATGCATGTTTTTGGAGTGTGGGAGGAAACCGGAGGACCCGGAGAAAACCCACGCGGGTCCGGGGAGAACATGCAAACTCCACACAGGGAGGCCGGACCGGGACGCGAACCGGCGACCTCTGCACTGTGAAGCCGGTGTGCTAACCACTCGACTACCGGGCCGCCCCTGTAGAGTTCATATGTTTGTAAATATGTTTGTAAAGCCATGAACCTCACCGCACGTCATCACTGATGAACCATGCTGAATGCACGTGTGCCTTCGTGTTACAACAGAAACAATGTATGGGTATTGTTTTCATTTTCATTGATAACTTCTCCTCTTCTTTTCCTTTCGGCTTTTCCCTTCAAGGGGTCGCCACAGCGAATCAGTGTCCTCCATCTTTAGAGGTTTGATCTGCATGTTTGTTTTGGCCAAGCTTTTACGTCGGATGCCCTTCCTGACACAACCCTCTGTATTTGTCCGGGCTTGGGACCGGCACAAGAAGACATATGTCCCTTTGTGGCTACAGAACAAGCAATTCGCTCAGTAAAAGGCTCCCAAACAAAAAATGATAATCGGCACAGCAACATTCAAAAAAGCAAAAACTATACTCACCATTGATAACTACTAAGATGAATGATTTTCTTTTCAATTCCCGGTTGTAGATATGAAGACTGTCTTTGTTGTAAAGAGCCTGGGGTTTGTTTTTTTCCCATCTATTTGTCCGCATACTCGTTTCATTTATTTATTTATGTTTATGTAATTATTTATTTTTATTTCTAGTATTGGATTTATTATTATTATTTTTATGTTTAGCCTTAACCAGCAAGGCATTTCTCCATGATAAAATTTTCCTGACTGACAAAATGTTTGTCTTAATTGGGGAATTATTAAAACCACCATTAACATTTTCATAATATTGTAATAGAGTATACAATTCGATTCCCGCCTAATGTTAGCTCTAAGTGGTGTTACCGTGATGACCCATGCAGTTTCTCATCTCATCTCATTTTCCGTACCGCTTATTCCTCATTAGGGTCGCCCTCCATGCAGTTTCTCAGCCTGCCAGTGAAAAAAAAGCAGACGCGGCGTGCGATGCTCTCTAGCGGGAAAGGGGTTGTACTGCATTCCATGGAATTCCGGCGTGATGTAATCGTTAAGAAAGCTGCCTGGAGCCTCAACACAATTGAATCAGGATTACTAATTGCAATCAGAGAGGATGAAATTAAGGTGTACGACACATTACTGGGATTTTTTATGATCCTGTTAACTACACCACAACCCCAAATTTAATTTCTATTTACAAATTCTAGGACTGTACATTGTACATTAATTTAAACGTTTCTTTGCACTACTTGTGCAATCCAAAAATACTTTACTACTTTGGTTGCATAGGAGAATCCATGAACATATTTAAACTCAAACGGCAAAAAAAGTTACACGAATGGAACATTTTTCATCCAGTGCAATTCAGTCAATTGTGGGAATCTGTATTTAATATGGTTGTGAGAGGTTATATTCCTTTCCCTGTCATAACATGCAAGTAGAAAAGGATATGAGTAGAGGTGTATGTACTTGTGAAGGTAGCAGTGCATATCCAGAATGAGAAGATCTTTAGACTGTGGATGACCAGAGATTATCACATTACGTGGTTTGCACACATGTGATTGAAGAGAGAGAAAAATTCCAGTTCAATAGAGGCTATCAATGCATACAGTTTTTCTCTTACACGCCACCGCTGAAATATCTATACTCATACACGTATGACTCAATGCGTCTGCCGAATGAGTAAACTGCATCAAACATGCATACATGAATACTTACAGATCTCCCAAAAACAAAACACTCAAAAGTAATTCTTGGACATTATTAAAGTAAGATAGGTATATTTAGTTTTAGTAACCTTTATCTTTATGTCTTTTGCTCTATAGTACATTTAAAAGGACCCACCAAAATATTGTAGCTGTGCGAAATAAATTAGTACCCCAGCACATTTTAAAGTAGACTGGACTGATGTCCAGTCGACTTTAAAAACTGAGTACTGTACGTATATGTACAGATCTACGTAAAATGTATATAGATTACTTTATTTTCTGTAAACATTTGACAAAATAAAATTGAACAAATTATGACAAAAACGTTTTTCCAACGTACTCTGACTGAACCGTATGGTATATAATTTCCCAGTGCTCCAGTTGTTTAGAACAATTATATTATTCACAAAATTATATTGCGATTGATTATACCGAATCTATGATAGTATATAATCATTGTATACAAGTGAAGGAAAACCCCGACTGATGTAAAACGTTAGTGCACACTGAAAATAAGTTTGTCTTGAATTAACTCAGTACTATTTTGTTTGTTTTAGGAGATTATGGTCTATTCATAAAATGTATCTGGATTCAGATAATCTCATTTTGTGTAACCTGGTTGCATTCTGCTGCATTAGTCATATATTTAACAGTAATGTTTCTTCAGAACATAGTCTGGCATTCGTTTGTTTAAACTAGGGCTGTCCAAATTTGTCAATAGAGGGCAGCAGGAATCCACCGTTGCAAAGCACTTTTTTTCATCTGGAAAGTGATTAATTACATTCATAATACATCTGTCAATGCGAAAATATGTGATGTGTATCAATATAAAAATATCTTGGTGTTGGAACGCGGGTTGACAAGTAATCTTTCAGAGAGCAAAAAATGATATTTATTTCAAAAGACAAAAAAGCATGCATTGAGTGTATTGTTTCCATTCCATAAGGTCATGCTCCATCTTTGCAACATATTGAAAATGGCAAGATATATCAGAAACAGTGACGTGACAAAATAAATTAAACAGTTATATTTATTTAGTGATTTGTACTTTAACGTTCTTTTCCATTTAACTTCACCGTTTTTGGTGACACATTTACCGTTCAAATACTAAGTAGAGACGAGCGGTGAGGCACCAGCCGGCTGAGATTTACCATGGATTGCGCAATCACTATGCTAACTGTGCTGGCTTGCTCTGCAGTGAGACCGCATTGCTGTCCCTCTGCACATCGTGCTCAAGTGTTCAAAAGCTGTGAGTATATCAACTAAATTTCTAGTTTAGCTGGTACGGTCACTGTACATTATAAACACTGTAATACAGTGTTTATTTTATTTTATTTTTATCAAAAATGTGTGCATATGTGAGGCACACAGTTCTCCCGCCTCATGACAGGGGGCGCTGGTGAATAGAGATTCTTCTTGCGACTCCTAGGCTGCAGAATAATAGAATTAGTGATAGCAAGCTACAGTAAACAGTTAGCAAGTTAAGTGCAACCATCCAGTCATCCTTATTTTCAGAATGGTGGATTACATATCTAAATTGAAGGAATTTTCTAAACTGGACTTTCAATTGAAGCAGGAGATAATAAAGGAAGACCAACACTGGACTGTATAGCTAACAAACGATGAGGGATGAATGTAAATCTCCTGGACAGCTTCTCAGCTTTTTTGCCAAGAAGGATTTCATTGAAACTATTCCTGAAGCGAAAAAGTTGTTCCAGGTCCTCACTGTTGCAGCTACGACAGCAACAGTGGAGCGGTCATTCTCAGCACAAAAGACTGAAAACATACAGTCGGAACAGGACTGATCAAGGACGACTTTCTTCACTGGCAGTGATCTCCATTGAGACAGAGAGACTTGGACTTCATTTATAAGTATTTTTTTTTTCTATGCTACAGTTTCTCATCTCATCTCATTTTCCGTGCCGCTTATTCCTCATTAGGGTCGCGGGGGTTGCTGGAGCTCAGCTGTCTTCGGGCACGAGGCGGGGGACACCCTAAATTGGTTGCCAGCCAATCGCAGGGCACACAAAGACATACAACAGTCACTCTCACACTCACTCCTATGGACAATTTGGAGTGGTCAATCTGCCTGCCATGCATGTTTTTGGAGTGTGGGAGGAAACCGGAGGACCCGGAGAAAACCCACGCGGGTCCGGGGAGAACATGCAAACTCCACACAGGGAGGCCGGACCGGGACGCGAACCGGCGACCTCTGCACTGTGAAGCCGGTGTGCTAACCACTCGACTACCGGGCCGCCTATGCTACAGTTTGTATTCATTAAATAAAGAATGCTGACATGACATTTTAAACAAAACACGTTAACTGTTGTCAATCAAATGGTGAATAAGCTATTCTGTGGAGTTCATATGTTTGTAAATCTGACTGTGATGACGTCAGTGCCTTACCAGCCATGAACCTCACCGCACGTCACTGATCATGAATGTACAGTACTGTATATGCTCGCCTTCCCTGTTTCAAGATTTGCAAGGTGGTCTGTATGGTGGACCCCAAAAATGCTTCCAGGAGGGAGGTGCAGGGTGTATTTGACAAATTATATTAAATAAAGTCAGCAGGAACAAAATCTCAAACAACAGTCATCCGACGTCTGTGTAGGCTCACAGTCGTATCGGAGCTGTCCATCGATGAAAAGGTTTCTTCTGTACATTTTTGAAGTTGTCGGATGTTCCATGCCTCATCCGAAGAGCTTCGTCAGTGAACTAAAGTTGTGCTGGTAACTCTGGCCCTATATATCCCTAATGGACAGTGGTGGCGGAACATTACCTCTAATGTTCTAACAAACGCTCAAAAAAAGACTCAACATCACAGGGACAATGCGAGTGGGCCTCAAGCTGCAGTATATCTGCACCTAAAAGCTAGCAACCACTCATTTGACGACAGTGAGGTTAAAATATTAGCAAAATAGAATAGATGGTTTAAAAGTAGAGTAAAAGAAGCACTTTTTGTAAAACAGCACAACCCTTCATTAAATTGCCATTGTGGTTCAAGGTTTAATTTAGACCGTGCTTACAACAGACTTCTTAGCTCATTACCACATAGGCTTGGTCATGCTAATGAGGTGATACCAGAGCTCATGGGGCAATCAGAGCCAGACATAGAACATTCGAGGTAATCAGACACTACAAAGATTAGCTTCAGTGAGTAGTCTACTGCTCCCCCAGCCTTAGAGCAGGAACCTATCAGTGCAGAGGTCTGGCACCGCCACCTCTGCCTATATAGGTCCAGAGTTACCAGCACAACTTTAGTTCGTTGACAAAGCTCTTAGAGTCAGGAGCGAAATGTCAGACACCTTTAAAGAAGTACAGATGACAGCGGAAGAAACCTTTTCATGAGTCAGCAGAAGAAAAACGGTCCAAAGTAGCAAACAAAACCATGAATAAAACCTGACGAGATGAAACAAACCTGGCAGGGTGAAACAAACAATGATCCGGAACTGAACGGTAATGTCGGGAGTCATTTTAACTGCCACTGATTTAAACGATCAACACCTCTTCAGCTGCAGGCGGGGCCTAACAGTGCCCCCCGTTGGCCACAAACCAAAACGTGACACAGTTTTTTATTTTCTTGTTTTACCATTTTCATTAGGAATGAGGAATATCAGAGGCAATTCATCATTTTGCACTTCACTTATCGCTGGCTCAGTGAGAAGTGAGACATTCATCAAACATTCAAGCACATTTTTTTGTCTGATCAACAATTTAAGTAAGTATACTGTAATTTGACATGTTAATTTTTGTTCTCTGGGTATAATGGAATATCACGGACGTGAACCCTCATTTAATTCAAACATTAAAATATCATACGAACCGATGTATGACTCATGACAGAAACACCATTGACAAAAACAGAGATAATTTATGCCAGATTTGAAAGTGAAATGGGACACGGGTGAAAATCCGCTCTAACTCAGATATTATTTTTTCACCACTTTCTCTTTTGTACCTACTTTTATTCGAGGCCAAAAATCCAAACTGAAATTAAATTGCCAAATGGTAAATCGATTTCCAATGTGGAATTATGTCATTGAAAGAACACAACGAAATGAAGAAATAAAAAAGTGATGAAGGAGGCTCTGGAAGTGATTCAAACAGTTTGGGTCTTCATGTTTTCAACTGGTTTGGCTGTTTTTCATGGAAATAATAAGCTATCAAGCTGGTATGAGCGAACGACTCCCCCTGTGGTCCTTCTCTGATTACAGGCGGTTTGTGTTTTATTTGAAGACAGCAAAATAGTAACTCATAAAAATACTTCAATGGGAATAGCATTGATTTGATATGCCGTCAGGTGAGAAGAGGAATTTGTTGCACGATAACATTGCATTTGTGTCTTCATACTATGCGTGCGTATTTTTAGCATTTCTGAGCACAACAGACTGCTCTTCACCGTCATTTTGCACAAAACGTTTTGACCATTCAGATGAAAGTTTTTCCTAATTTTCACAATGCAATTAGTGCATGCGCGCTATATGTGAGCCGGCAGGTCAACAAAGCAACATGCCAACATTTTTGTCAATATGACCAAAACAGAATCAGCTCATTCCATCAGGAAAACCAAGCGAGGGTGGAGACTGCTCTCGTCTGTCTACCAACAGTAGGAAACTTGAGCCGGGTCGTTGCTGCGCTGGAATTTACTGCATTGGCATCTGCTGTAGCCAAAACCTCATTCTGGAAGTTTGGAAAGCAGAGTGGAGTGACAGCATTTCCTGCATCCATTTAGAGATCCAGAGTATGGAAAACATTTAAACCTCCACAAGAAGAAAAATCAGCCATCCTTTATTGGCATTTCCTGTTGTCAGCAGTAACAAATTGAAAACCAAATCAGGGTTTGTCTTCGACTTGATTTTTATGGTCCGTGCTTATGGTAAGATGAATTACATGAAGTTGTTTTAATTTAAGTCTTGCCAATTGTGTCTGTAGTCTACAGTACCTCAGCTTGTATCAACCCCACACACACACACACACACACACACACACAGACACAAACAAAAGTCCTTCATGAAATGCAAAAATTGGCGCTAATAATGTCATAATGTGAGTTCACAAAGATAAGACAAGAGAAGTGTACACTACTGTTCTGAATCATTTTGCTGGCTTTACTCAAAGACCCCCATTTACTGGATGCGCACAGGAATGCCATGGATTTGAAGATTCTGAAGACGACTTCCAAAAAGTCACTGGGCAGTTCTCGTTGAAAAGGATCTAAGTGACAGGATGTGTGGGAAAAATTTCATGACCCCAAGTCTGAATTTATAGAGGAATTTAGCTATTTTAGTTTGACTTGGGCCCCTTGTTTCTTTATTTGAAGTCACCAGTCTCAAACTTGGGTCTTAAAATAGACAGTGATTTTAAACTTGAGTGGCAAATTGGTGCCATTGTTAAATCCAGTTTCTTTCATCTTAGCTGGCTAAAGTAAAAACATCTCCTCTATTATGAGCACCTTGAGACAATAATCCACTTTACTTTGGAGTCAGCCATTAAGCGTCTCAAGCTGGTCCAGAATGCTGCTGCTTGCCTCTTGACTGGTACTCGTAAGAGGGAGCACATAACTCCGACACTGGCATCCCTTCACTGGCTCCATTTTAGAGTTCTTTTCAAGACCCTATTATGTTTTTTCACATCTTTATTCGAAGTACCAAGAATTAAAGAGGCTCAGAGGTGATCAAGCCTTGACATTTGCTGGTCAATCTCTCTGGAATGACCTCCCACTGAAAATTCGGCAAGCTCCCTTCGCTGCTCATCTGCCACAAAACCTGCCACAAAACTCATTTGTAGTCTTTGGCATTTGACTCAGTATGGCTCAGACTTGGTCTTAGTTTTACTCGCTTCTGCTTTCTCTTGTCTTTGTGAATGATTTATTGGTTTGTTGTTGTATACAGTTATATGATAGTTTCTCCATGAACAGCACTTTGTATGCAGCGTTGACTATTAGAAAGTGCTTTATAAATACAGTTGAGGTGAGTTTAGTTGAGGTCAATTCCATGGCCTCTCCTCTAGCAAACTCCAACATTATAATTTGCCCAAATGAGTCAAAATGGGTACCAGGAACAACACGAAACATTGAGAGATGGCATCTAATGTGGGTGTAGCATGTTGTGGAGTTTGATGATCAAAGGCCAAGGAGGGCTCATTCATCACTGGCTGGCGAACTTCAAAGGGGTATACAACTGCTGTACGAGCTGTTTCTTATTTCGTTACTGTTATTTCCCATGCATCGGACATTTCTGACAATACTCATTCATCATTACAATTGAATATTCAAGGGAACCCTCACAGCAATGCAAAGTCAAATGTTACACAAACCAACCACAAATTTTGTATTTTATATTTTAGCATAAAGCTCCCCTCTTTTCACACTCCCCTGCTTGCACCGACTCCTCTCCAAGACATCTCCTTAGCACAACCTCTCTTACATGTAACGCACAATGTCTCTCTGATAAGAACTCCGCTTGATGTTGTCAAACACCAATGGCAGACCGTCTGCCATTGGTCTGCCATTGGTGAGAATCTGCCTGGACGCCTTGAGAATCAGTTCTGCAGGTCCTATGGCATCAAATGTGTCGATCTAACTGATGCTCTAACCAATCAGATTTTGAGTTAGCAACCCAAAAGGGGTACCACCGCCTTCTTAAAGCTGCTGGTCAGCGTCAATTTTCGCAAACTATGATTGGCTCAACACTCGCCAATCATAGTTTGTGAAAAATGCTCTGATTATAATCCTCTAATGACAATAGCATACTGGCCAGAGCTAGCACACTGTGTCTGTAGCGAGCTGCAATAGCAAATATATTGTGTCCATTTACTATAAGTTTTATCAACCCACAATGGCTGAAGGATGAGAAGAAATGGATTTGGTTGGAGATTTAATGTTCAAGCCATTTTCAAGACACACTTTTCGAGAAAAAATAGACATCATTAAGAAAGATCGGTCAGTTATTTCCAGGCTAATGGTACCCTCTAGTGGACGTGTAGTAAATCACACCACACTTTTTTTAGTCTGGATTGATTCAGACATAGCATTACTGAAGGCCTAGCGAGGAAATCCACGGCCCGCCACTGTCAAACACATACAACGGCAATGTTGTCTGTATTTCGAAAAATATGATTCGCGCCTATAAAGTGAAATGGATCATATTTTAGGTTGTTGTTTGTCCCCACACTCAGATATATGGTAGCTTACCAGGTTGTGTCACTTCGAAATGTTCTAATGTACTTTTGGGACTTTCATTGGCATTTTCTTCTGACTGACTTGACTGTTGACTGAAATTTGTTGTTGACGTATTAAATGGAAGGATATCGTCAAAAAGGTACTCTATGTGCTGGAGACACTCTTAACGAGATCTATTTGCCTCAACTGCATTGAAAGACAAACTCCTCATTCTTGTTCATCTCCTTTGTTTTATCATATTATTTTTATTTTTATTCTGACCAGCCAGATAAGTAGTCTTAATAGACTTGGTGTCAAATCAAGAAAGTGACAATCTTAAGATCTAGATGATGCTGGTTGAGTTCTTGAAAGAATGCCACGTTATGGTCCAAGTGTTCCGTGACACTAAAGAACACATCTCCCTGCACTGCTGTAGCGCTCCGAGACAAGCAGGTACACTGTGAGATCAATCTTTCGACGTTCCAATGGGGTTAAAAAGAACTTGAGGAGTGTTTTGGCTCTTCTTCAAAAGCAGCTCCAGGCAGTTTACTGGTCATGGCTGAAAGAGAAGAAGGCTGTCTTGAGCAACCCCTCCTCACCCCCAGCCCCCAGCCCCCCTTCCTGTGTCTCTGTCTCCATATAATTACACTATGGCTGACAGACATCGGCCTTTAAAATTACAAAACAAAGTCAGGCTGGAAAATAAACATTAATGTGGCAGATTTTCATGATACAGATGTCAGTCATTTTTTATTTTCTCGTGTTGGTGCATTGAGACAACACCGAAACGGTTAGCCTTGTATTTTGCAGCAAAATCTTCGGTTGCTCTCGGCTAATTGAACCATTCGGGTGATTTTACGCATGTTTTTAATTGAGCTTATAAAACTCACACTGAAGTCACACGCTTTGAAAGTGGATCAAGTGTTTCAGTATTTCCATTGGCTGGGGAATTCTTGTATTTGCACATTTCAATGAATGATCAATCAAAGATGTGACTTGACGGGTGAGCAGATCGAAACAAAGTGCTTCCTAGCACATATGAAAGAACATTCAGAAGTCCTCCAACGTTTGTGATTCATCAAGTACATTGTTACATGTATTACATTTTCCAGAGGTTATTTCATGAGGCATTTTCAATGTGTATACTTTTATTGAATAAAAAAACTACTTGGTCTAATTTTTTGTCGTTGTTGCACAAATGTTGTTTGAAGGCATACATCATGTAAATTCTGCAGCGTGTAATTTCATCATAATAGAAGGTCATAGGAAATGTCAATAGTTTAATTTTTAGTTTTTGTTGTTTTCCTCTTCATATTTTTTTTCAACTTTGAAAGTCATTCAATGTGAACGCAACTTGACAATGAACACAGAGAAAAGTTGCCTTTTCAGCAAATGGTTGTCCAAGTTTTATCGTCAAATGTGTTCTATGTGCAACATACAGCACAGATTTCTTTCCTCGCAACCACAGGAGAGAAAATTTTGTGAAAATTGACTGCTGGTCTCAAACTCAAGACAGCAGAATGGAGAGAAGCTCCAACATCCCAAAGTAGTTACAGTATTATTATGAGTACAGTATTGCCTTTTTTTCTCATTGCATATATTATGGGAAAAACATTACAGTAATTCACAGTATATCGTAATCTCACACCTCACGGTTGTCAAACGATTTATGGTGCCTGAGTAGGCAGCCATCAGCAAGTGCTCTCATGAGCCTTGCTTTTTTGTTGTGTTTGTCTTGTTATTGTGTTTTCTTTTGTCGCGATAAGAAGAAAGCAGCGTCAGCGCAGCAGCGTCAGCGCAGAGTGCCGATGCGTGTGTGGAACTGTCGCGGCTTGGAATTGAAGCGGATTTATGTGGGACAGGAGATGTGAGACAATGTCTTTTCGTCAATGGATGCTACAGCTTCGTGTTTGCTTTCAACATTTAGCTTGTAGTAGGCGTACAAATTCCACCATGACGTCCCTGATCCACTGCTGACATGGATGCTTTGATCCTCTCCTCTTTCATCTAGAACTGCTTCACGTCATCACAAAGAGGGTACAGCAAGTCCTGAAGAATGAATGACTCTGTGTCTTTGTGTTGTCATCTTTGTAATTTTGTTTTTTTTTTGTTCTTCCCAAGATGGCGGCGCGTGAACACGCAGCGGCTCCCCTCTCCCGGCAAATTGGCGTTTTCATGTTTATGATGTTTGTTAAATTAATTATAAATGCCTTGCATGCTGGGTCTGAGAGGACAGTAATTTCATCTGTTTGCATATTTGACAATAAAGCTGACTTTGACTTTATTTGAGTGTGCAGCAGTCTGTCTTTTTTTTTTTTGGACTGTCATGTGATGTCATTGGAGGCTCTCCGCCCCACTTTGCTAAATGTGCTGCTAATAACCTAATGTTGCGTGGTGTGTTACCAAAGCATTTTTCGACAGCATCAGTGCTTCACTAAATGCCACACAACATGGTCATGCACTTTAGGAATGATCATTAAAATGACGATGTATAATTAGATCAACATATTGCAAGCATGAAAATACTCAGTATGTGTTTTGTTGGCCCGTAAATCCAATGCGCCTTTGATTTTCCATCTTGCATTCATTACCGCAGTGACAACAACATCGTAGTCAGAACAGGAAAAAACGAGTTCTTGTCATGCTGGATCTACCAGCATGACAAGAACTCGTTTGTACCAATGGACTGTTTTCATCCTCGGAGAGATGGAAAAACAAGACATCAATGTGTTATGTATAATGCTTTATGTTTTTCATGACACAAATAAAGGAAATGAACAAAGGTGTGACCTGTGATGGCGACGAAAAAGAAAGAAGACATCGCATATTTAAGGTGATGAGGCAAAAAGAAAAGCAAACAAAAAGGAGACACACTGTAGGTGAAACACGGAATGCTTTGTACATCCCCTCTGAATCCTTCCATTGTGTCCTACCCACTAATTGTAACCCTTGAGAAGCCACTCGCCTGAAATATGCTTTGGAATGTTTTGGAAGAAGGGTTATATTTGGTTCTTCAGGATGTTTACGAAAGCTGCTATTACCACATATTCTATAAGATGTAATACATGAATTACAGTTCATAATGACAACCATCATGGAGTTTTTTTAATGTCAAGGTTCAATCTCAGTGTAATGTGAGTCTGTTTTTCCAATGGAGGGCTGTGACTGACTTGTGGATGCATCCTTACGCTTCAACTAAACTTTAATCACTGGTTTGAGCAACACACCCGCCGAATGTCTCCAGAATGTTTTTTTTTACAGCTTTGCATCGCTTGCATGGCATTTTATTTCTTGCTCTTACCTTAGTCTATTGTAAATAACTGTATTGTTGAAAGACTCTATACAGGATGTCGTAAACGGCAACTCTCCCCCGCTACAGTCAATTGAGGCCCCTGTGCCCTACTGCGGTTTGTTGTGTAATCGCTCAGTTACCGGTATGTCCTTTAGTTCTTCCTGCTGGCACCCTGACGCCATTTTCTGCTTTCCATTGCTGCTGCTGCTTCTATTTGATGCCGCGGAAATAGTTTGACTTCATTGTGATTCATACATATGTAATGATATTTTAAAAGGTTTTGAAATTTGCGTCTGGAGTCTGTATTGCGTGATCTGTTGATGGAGATTGGAGATTGACTGTGGACTGTTGATGAGAGGTAAGAGTCGTCATATGCAAACATACACTATCTGCTTACAGCATGTGAAGGACTCTTAAACTGGGAACTACATATTGTAAATATAAAATAATTCGGTCATAAACAATCAGTATTACTTGTTGAGTTCACTCCAGGCATGTTGGGCCCTCGCTTCATTTCCAGAGCAAGTGTAGCGTGAAGTTCAGCCTAACTGTAGGCGTATGTGGAATTTTTGTTCTGATGGTGTTCTGCTCCAATTTACACAGAATTGGATGAAACGGGGTATTGGCGGGTAAACTGCAAGATCTCCCCATGCGGATAATGTAGTTGCATGTTGAGCGGGCAATTGGCGAGATCTTCACACCGTGTCTGTGTGCATTGGAGGTTGAGGTGAGTGATACATAAACCATACAAACTAATATGCACACAAACATACACACACAGACGCACGCACACACACACACACACACACACACACACACACACACACACACACACACACACACACACACACACACACACACACACACACACACACGCACGGACACATTTTTCATTCATATTTTTGAATTCACTGGCATATTTTATGCATGTCAAGTGTATAACAGCTTAATGTTGAGCACTTACCCAGTCCGTCCAAGCACTATTCTCACCTTGTGCTGCCACGGATGATTATTTTAATGGTTGACTCGTCACCGCTAACAATTGCAATTAGTCGAGTAGTCGTATCATTTGTAATTCGCAGTGTAGTGCGACAGCAAGCAACTGCTCTTCTATACAGTAACCGGCATCATCTTGCAACCTGAAGTTATATTACCGTATTTTCCGATGTATAAGACACACCGGAGTATAAGGCGCACCCCCAATGAATGATGTATTCTCAAGCTTTTTCCATATATAAGGCGCACCAGACTATAAGGCGTACCTTCAATGAATGAAAAAGGTTTTCCAAATTTAATATATAAATATCTAAAAGTTTTCCAAATATAAGGCACTGCAGTAGAGGCTGGGGTTATGCACAACTTCTTCTACTTGTGGAAATGGAGTCTGTAGCTCCCGACGGTAGTTGCGAGACCTGTTGTGGCTTTATATTACAGGGTCATCTTTTGAAGAAAATCAAGGCGTTTGGGTGCACCTTATACACTGAAAAATACAGCAGAAATTACAAATAGAAAAGCATAACTGGAATGTTTTTAAAGGATGGTTCAACTTAAATTGATGATGATACTCTGGCCTCAACATTTTTAGCTTTGCATATTTCGTATATTTATAAATGAGAGCAAGAAGTACAGTGTACTAGCATGCCTTGTTACTGTGATTTACTGTCAAAACTGTCTCCACGTATACAAGGTGTATCTCAACGTACGGTTCTCTAGTATTCACCAGTGACCAGTCCAGGGGTGTCCCTGCAAGTCACACGAACCATAATAAAGAGTGTTGAGAGTGAAGAGATGAATGGATGTATTTTGCAAATGCTGTAGAGCAACAAACTGTCCTTTCATAGTAATGATTCAAACAGTTTCAGAAGACGAAAACCACATTATATTTAATTGAATACAAATGCTTTATTGACATGTGTAAGGCATATTTTGAAAAAGTGAAATTATGAAACCATAAAGTGTATATCTTTACATTTGCAAAATGACGCTGAGAAACTCTGTAATGCATATAGAAAGAATGAAAAGTGCATATTCTTGTTCCTTTTTGTTTTCTCCATAAACACATGACACTACACATAAATAGTTTCATCGTAAAATGACAAAATGAAGTATTTACATGGTAATATATTTTATAAAATATATAAGCTTTATATTAAATCTCGGTGGATTACAATTTGGATCCAGGCTGGGTGCTATCTGTGGGTGTTCAGTAGCACCTCGAGCCAGCACGGGCAGGAAGTGATGAACTGTCTCGAGTAGCAGGGGCCCCATCCTTTCCCAAAACTAATACGAACACTGTGGGGGTCCCAGGGCCCCTCCTGGCTTTCAGGCTTCAGGCCTTTCTCAGCCATCCAGTTGGAGCACTCATAGTCAAACATTTTGAGAGAGAAGCCCGGCATCACCCTCTTCACGCTCAGCCCTCGAGCGCTGAGAAGGTCCAGAGTGGGCGAGTGGACGAAGACCGGCTGCTGGCTGCGGTTGTACACCCACACGCCGTCGGGCTCACGGCTCAGCACGATGCCGTGGCCGATTTTACTGCGGATCTGTTGGATGCTACTGCTGTTCCTTCCGTGAGCGGGGTAGGCTGGAAGTATAGCTGCGCCCTGGCTGCCTCGGTTTTCACGGCGACTGTAGTTGGCATTGGTGTGGAGCTGGCTGAGGCAGAGGCCGGTGCCCTGAGGTAGGTCGTAGAAGATGTTGAGCGAGGCTTCGTAGGCTGGGTAAAGGCGACCCACGCGTGTGCGCTGCTCCCAGTAGGCAACGCTGCACCAGTGAGAAGGATGCTCGCAGGAGGTCGAGGAGCCCAGGGATCCCAGGGAGGTACCGGTCCCTGAAGGTGCGAAAAGAAAAGGAATGAGATTAGATTTCTCATATACACTTGTCAATGCCAACAAGACGTTCTCGCTGAAAATTGACACCATCATTCACGGCAGGCTCAGGATCCAAGTCACTTTTGAATTAGAGATACAGGAAGTGTGCTTAACCAGAAGGTTCAATAAGATTGGAGGGGATGAGGAAGAGGCATAAAGATAAATAACCACATGAGGGAGCATTGGCTGGTTGACAATATCCAACCCAGTCGCCATCTTAAATGGGGCCTCTTCCATTCACTTGTAGTGAGGTTAACTGTACATATTTGGCACCAATTAATTTATCATAAATGATCAGATAATTTTCAGATTTTGACACCGATCAGTTTTTTTAGAACCTTTAGACCTGCAGTGATACGAGACAGGTGCACAATTTTAACTCCTAGTTTGTGTTGTAAAAGGTGGTTAAAAAACAAGAAATTCAATCCTTCACAGATCACCTCAACTCGGTAGACATCAACATTAAATTTACTCGTGAGGACATTAAAGAGAACCAACTAGCCTTCTTGGATTGTAAAGTAATTATAAAAGAGGACAGAGCACTAAAAACAGAAGTCTTTAGGAAGGCTACGCACACTGACCAATACTTACTTTTTGATTCTAACCACCCTTTACAACACAAACTAGGAGTTATAAGAACCCTCCAGCATAGGCCTAAACTAAAACCAACAAGCATTGAAGGGAGAGAAAAGGAGTCAAAACATATCAGGAGAGCACTAACTTTGGGTACCCTCAGTGGTCATTCAATAAATGTCAGAAATAAAGAACAGGGAATGAAACAAAACATTCTCAAGATACAAAAAGGAGAGGAGTAGCAGTACCTTACGTTGCAAGAGTTTCTGAAAAACTACAAAGAGTCCTTTGGCAACACAAAATTCCTACTTATTTCAAACCGCTAAACACCTTAAGGCACAAATTAGCGCATCCAAAAGATAGGCTGCCAAATGAAAAACAAAGTAATGTAGTTTATTCGATACATTGTAAGAATGAAAATTGTAAAGAGCAGTACATTGGGGAGACTCAACAAATTCTCAAAAAAAAAAAAGACTTTATCAACATCGCAGGGATAATACAAGTGGGCCTCAATCGGCAGTACATTTGCACCTAAAAGCTAGCAACCACTCATTTGACGACAATGAGGTTGAAATCTTAGCGAAAGAACATAGATGGTTTGAGTAAAAGAAGCGATTCTCATAAAACAACTAAATCCTTCATTAAACCGGTATGGTGGGGTGAGGTTCAATTTGGATCGTTCATACAATAGCCTGCTTAGGCAACACATGTTAGGCAATATTCGTAATGCTGATGAGGTGATACCGGATGGAGGGGGGCAAACAGGCCACTCGTTAGTCAGGAATGTAGGAACAATCAGTGGGGCCACAGGGAGTGGTCCCCTGCTCCCCCCAACCTGAGAGTAGGGAACTATCAAAGCTGTGTCCGGCGCCGCCATGTCTGGACATGAGGGATATATAAATAGGGCCGATACGACCAGTAAGACTTTAGTTCGCTGACGAAGCCTATTGGATAGGAGGCGAAACGTCCGACACCTTCAAAAAAAGTACAGATGACGGCTGAAGAAACCTTCTCATCGATGAACTACTCCTGTACGACTGAGAGCTTACGCAGACTTAATTATTAGCATTTATATTAACTCATTCACTCTCATTCCCGCATTTATACAGGAACTGAAAATATGATGTGGAGCGCCATTCCAGAATTTGTTCGGGTTTTGGTTTTCCTTGCTAGGGGGGTGCCGATCAAGTGCTGGTCAGACCTCTGGCACTGTTTTTCCCTCCCACGAGGGGGCAGCATTTGCCTTTTGTACACCCGCCCCCATTTCTAACTCAGATAACTTCATACCCATATAACTTTGGAAGAAACTCTTTTTTTTCTGATGAAAGAGCGTCTAATTGTTTATTTAGTCTTAAAACTCAATATTCTGTGGGTCCTGGAATTTGAGTGAAAAATGACAAAAACCCTGGCACTGGAGTGGACACTTTTTTTGCATGTCTTCCAGTGAATGACTTAGTGTTCAATTATGATAGGATTAAGAGTTGGATATTAGAGCCTAAACACGGTATTTTACATGTAAAATATGAATAATTTATTTTATATTAATACTGGATGCATGTGGGTCTCATGCATCACACTGGTGTCTCTTTTGTCAATTCAGTAGTTCCATAAAAATTTGGGGGTAAGAATTTTGAAAGCAAACATATTTTTTTGTGTTGTGCTCTTGCCCATAATCTCAAGAGAAATAGATGAAGTGG
Organism: Hippocampus bargibanti; assembly: GCF_051943395.1. Lineage (NCBI taxonomy): Eukaryota > Metazoa > Chordata > Actinopteri > Syngnathiformes > Syngnathidae > Hippocampus > Hippocampus bargibanti. The sequence goes on along the minus strand of NC_142736.1, from coordinate 12,987,681 downwards.
AGGGGCAGGACGATTGTGAGATTCCTGGTTTAAGATGGCACTCACTCTGCACGACATGAGAATTTTGTCTCCAATTCCAGGCTACATCTCATGTTATATAAATCATTATATAAGTCGCTGAGATCCAACTTCACTGAAACAGTCTGAAATTATGTCATTCCTGCAAATATGTGCAATATAGTGTATGCAAATGTATCTTTGTTAAATATCTATGCCAATGACATACAACTATTTCACCATTTCTTCATGGGGGCCCACAGAAATTACAGCCAATGCATATTCTTCACAAAATCAAGCTCAAAATGAGTATTTTGTACAAAATGTGTATTTTGTGCCATCTTCGTTTGTTGGTGCACCTTGCGATTTCATTTTCAATGGTTAAAATACAGCATGTGCCTTGTCTCCACACGACTTACAAAATCCAACTTTAGATGGCTCAAGTCCACCCTACAGTAGAAGCCGGCAACTCAAATTATGTTTCTGTACTCTAGCCTGAGCTGAGAGGCGCCTGATCAATACGTTTCACTGTAAAAGATGCTTACTCCTCCTCTTGAGCCACAGAGCACTTTTATTTCATTGTTTGCTGTAATTGGTTGACTACAGAAAAAAATGCCCATGCAAACCGAAACTCGGTAATACATGTTCATAGTGTTTCTCATCACAACAATCTAATGGATGTTTTTCTGCACTGATGATAAAGTAGCGGCCTGCTGATTGTGTGGTGAGCACGTCTGCCTCACAGTGCAGAGGTGCAGGGTTCGATTCTGGTTCCAACCTTCCTATGGGGAGCTTGCATGTTCTCTCCGTGCCTGCGCATGCTTTCTTCTGTACTCCAGTTTCCTCCCACGTAAAAAAAAACACGCATGGCAAGTTGATGGAACACTGAATTGCCCCATGATGTGATTGTGAGCGTGATTGGTTGTCTGTGTGTGCCCTGCAATTGTTCAGGGTGTCCCCTGCCTACGGCCCAAAGACAGCTAGGATAGACTCCTGCATGCCGCCTGACCCTTGTGAGGATATGCAAATCAGTCAAAAGGATGGCTGGATAAATATATTGTATAACCACATCTTACAATGCAGAAAATGAATTTTGTGAGGTTGAAACATTTCAAACTGAGGGCCTTTCTACAAGCCTTTCCATTCTTGTCACTGCCCCCTCATTTTTAATCATTATGATGACTGGAAATAGCTTCCGGAGAGGAAGGAAACATGCTCAACGGTTGTTTTGAGACACTGTGCTTTAAAGGACAACTGACGTCTCCGGACAAGTTGTGTCCATAATTTGTAAAATGGCTTCAAATGACTTCTACTGAGCGTATTTTAATAAGATCCCACCGCATATAGCTATATTTTAGATTTTAAGGCTCGCACAGAATATTCAGGAAGTCTTGTTTTTGAGTTGGTGACGAGTCCGTACGTGACGTGAATAAAGGACCCCCCTTGACCGACAAAAAGACACATTGTAACAGTCCTTCCATCACGTCAATGTATTTTGCTGTACTGTTTGTCTGAAAACCTTGTGTTGCACCCAAAAGCCGCCAGAAGAGGGCGTCCAAGCTCCATGGAAGGAATTTATCAGCCTGTGGAAACGGGCTGATTCATTCCTCACGGGAGCTGGTCACCATTTTTGGGTGTGACATCCCCCCCCCCCCCCCCCGTTTGCCTCAAAATGACACAGAATAAATTCTTTAATCGATTGCAAACATGTATGCTTTCCTCTTCAGAACAATTTGAATCATATTCATAACTGGATGTGTAACAAGAAAGCATATTCTCCGAATCTGAAGCCATTGTTTTGATTTTTCAGCAATGCAAGACGTCTTGGCGTGACGTCCCGAACTGGGGGCGGGACTTTCTGAAAATGCCCAATTCGCAGCTCAATTTTTTGCAGATTTTGGACACTTTAAGTCATTTTTATTGGTGTTTTGCATTTGAATAAAAATATCATACTGCGTGTTTTGGGTATTTTAGATGCTATAAAACGTTTTTCTGATGTCAGTTATGAAACAAAAAAGTGACGTCGGTTGTCCTTTAAGGCTTGTTCAGGAATGTATGGATTAGCTTGATCTATGTCCAGAAAGGATATGTTACATGCTCGGAAAATGTGTTTCAAAAGTACGAGACAAGGCAACAAATTATCAGATGATCAACTTATATCTCCCAGTAAGCATTTTTACATTGTTTAGTGTTGCACTCATCGCCATATCCCTAACTTTGGTAACCGCCGATGGCACTGCATATTGTGTTTACATTTTATTGGTTTGATGTTCGATCATATACAACTATTTCACACTGCAACAATATGGTGTTACAGGCTGCTTCGTTGCCATGCATTGCTGTACTGTAGTCTTTCTGAAAGAGGACCATGTGCTCGACTTTACTTATTTCTAATAGACAATAAGAAGGCACAACTGTATATGCCTGGTTGGCAGCTTTTATTTTTATTTGCCACCTTGGGAATTGACAATATGACGTAGAGCGCCATTCCCGAATTTGTTCGAGTTTGTTTTTTTCTTGTTTGGGTGCTGATAAAGCGCTCGCCATGGCCTCTGGCAATGTTTTTCCTTTCCACAAGGGGGCAGCATTTCTTTTTTGCCATTTTAGCACTGTTCCAGCTTCAGCGGTTGATAAAGTGCTATATAAACCAATATGCATGTATTGCATTGTATTTTGACAGCCACCCTCATTTCATGCTCATATAACTCCAGACCCATATAATTTCGGAATTTACTCTTTTTTTCTGATGAAATAAGAGAGTCTAAGGTTTCTAACACTGTATTTAATGTTTATGTATATTCTATGGGTTTTGGATTTCAAGTGTCAATGACAAAAACCCTGGCACTGGAGTGGACACATTTTTGCACATGTCTGGCTGTGAGTGAGTTAAAAGTGTCAGCAGTCCACTTCTTCCAGCAATATCCTCTGACTTCTCATCACTCCTTCAACTACCGAATTTGAGTTGAAGGTGCAGGGTAGCAAAGAGGAGTGGGGTGAGAAGCATTCAGCTCTCTGTCAACCCTGTGCAAGGCTGTGAACCCTGGACCCCCGCCCCCTCCCTCAAGCCCGCATGCTATCAGCTCACATTAACTCCCTCACAGAGTGATGCCATTATTTTTCTCCAGAGACTCTACTGACACAGAGGATTTAAAGACCTATGCGCCCATGGCCTCATTCTTGTCATATTCCTCCAAAGCGCCCCCCACTTCCACCACCAGAAAGGCTACCACGCTTTTTAAATTAAAAAGGTGAATTTGGGTGAAATTGGTATCAAGATTAGGTGTGCTGTGTTTATTTAGGGTCCGTGAGTCGTTAATGTGGAACGTAGGAGTAGGCCAATAAAGGACATGATAGAAATAAGTCCAAGATACAAGCATACATTAGGTGATGAGATAGCACCTTACATATGCATGGGAAAATTGGGCTTTGTGGTTTTAAACAAACTGCGATCACGTACACATACACAGTCTCATATACACAAACAGCACATGCCCAGAAAATTGTGCCCCACGTGTGTCATTAGTGAATTCCAGGCTGTTAACTCCTGCAGTCTGGAGTTTTTACAGCTCTCGAATCACATACACACACACACACACACGAACACGCACACACACACACACACACACACACACACACACACACACACACACACACACACACACGCACACACACACGCACACACGCACACACACAGACGCACACACACACACCTGTCATAAGTTAACACATGAATGTAGGCAAAAACACAGCTAAACTTTATGAGCTCACAATATTTTTTCCCCCTAAAGTCAGCATGAAACCAACATAGTACACTGTCAGGAAGTTTCGGCTTTTTAACAGTTCAGGAGACTCAACAAATAGACAGGAAGAAGACGAGCGAATTCTTAAGAACCAGAAGCTCCAAAGACATTTCTTTCGTTAGCAAGCCACAGGTTAGGTCAGGTCAAGTCCAGTTCTTTGTCAAAGTGCATTCTCTCGATGGAATGGAGACCGGGGCTTTTTGTCACATGGGTAAGTTGTCACATTGCAATTATCTTCCCTGCCAGAGGTCAGATCCAAAAAGTGGAATGCTACTTTTCTTCCTTTCTAGGGTCAGGGGTCGTGACTTAGAAGAGAATGGCACATTGTGAACTGAGATGGGCGCCAATTAAACATTTTGCACAATCCAAAGTAAAAAATCTCATTTTTTTTGTTTTGGAAAGAGCATCATCCAGACAGCAACAGAAAGGACTTCCAAAACTCATCTGTGGATGCATAAACATAAAAAAAGGCTTCCAATCAAACTAGGTGTTGTCACGTTTTGCGAGGTGGTGATGGCGGGTTCGGATCCCAAAAAGCAGGCAGGAGGGAGCAGGAGGTTGTTTGACAAATTGTATTAAAATAAAGTCAACAGGAACAAAATGTAAAACATCAAAATGATCTGAATGGAAAAAAATACAAAGTAGCAAAAGAAGACCAAAAGTAAAAGTCCGCCAAGGTTAAACAAACACGTACACAATGCATGCTGCAACCAAGCAGCAAACAAACAATGAATCGGCACCGGATGATCGTGCCCGGTGTCCTTTTAAGTGTCATTGATTATAACGACCAGCACCTGCGAGGCTGCCGGCAGGGCTGACGTCGCTACCCGCTGGTCGCCAATCTGATCGGGACGACCAGCACCTGTGCAGGTACAGGCGGGGCAGACAGCGCCCCCCGTTGGTCGCCAACCAGATCATGACAGTACCCCCCCTTCAAGGGGCTGCTTCCAGAAGTCCCAACAGTCTCCCAAAAGGTCCACTCGCCAGGGAACGGTCGGTGGAGAGGGCAACCGCTGCCTCCCCAGCACACAACGGGCGGCGGCCTGATGGGAACGGGACTCGGCCTGGGGTGGACGAAGACGCGGCACGGATCGTCGTGGGCGTGAGTGCGATCCCTCTCGCACGTTCACGCGACGGCGCATGGCTCTGCGTGGACGTCGAACTGCCAGGCGCAGAATGGCACCCCGTACGGCCGTATGGGACCAGGTCTCGGCCGGACGCCGACGTGGGCGTGAACTGCCCGGCTCCGGGGGAACGAGACCAGTCCAGAGCCGCTCCGGGATCCAGCGGTGAGTGGGGTCTCGGACTGACGTTGACGCGGACGTTGCACGGCTCGTCGTGGATGAGACTCAATTCGTCATGCACGACGACAGCGTGGCTGGACGTGGGCGTGCAATGCCAGTCACCCAGTGTCACCCTGGACGGCCACCTGGAAGGAGGTCTCGGCCGGACGTTTACGTGGACGTTGCGGCTCGTCGAGTGACGCAATTCAAACTCGACGAGGCTTGCGCTAACGTGGACGTAGCATTGCCAGGCACAGGGTGGAAATGAGACGGGTCCGATGTACCTGCGGGATCCGATGGTTGGCCGATTCATTCTGTCACGGTATGCGAGGTGGTGATGGCGGGTTCGGATCCCAAAAAGCAGGCAGGAGGGAGCAGGAGGTTGTTTGACAAATTGTATTAAAATAAAGTCAGCAGGAACAAAATGTAAAACATCAAAATGATCTGAATGGAAAAAAATACAAAGTAGCAAAAGAAGACCAAAAGTAAAAGTCCGCCAAGGTTAAACAAACACGTACACAATGCATGCTGCAACCAAGCAGCAAACAAACAATGAATCGGCACCGGATGATCGTGCCCGGTGTCCTTTTAAGTGTCATTGATTATAACGACCAGCACCTGCGAGGCTGCCGGCAGGGCTGACGTCGCTACCCGCTGGTCGCCAATCTGATCGGGACGACCAGCACCTGTGCAGGTACAGGCGGGGCAGACAGCGCCCCCCGTTGGTCGCCAACCAGATCATGACAGGTGTCAATGCAATTTTGTTTGATATTACAAAAGTGTATGCCAATCTGTAAACCTTAAAGTTTGAAGACATTTTTAAAAAAGATGAAAACTTCACATTGAGCCAGGTTATAATGACATTTGGTCAATCTATACTGAAACTGAGAGAAACAGACAAATGCAAAATATGATAAGCTAGCTAGCAGACAGCAAGACAATTGGAGAGACAGAACATGGGATCAATGGTTTTCTTCTCACTCACTCACTTTTCAAATCAAAATATTGTTGCGGCATGTCGCATTGGCGGTCGATTCACAGTGTTACGCAGCCTTTAAGATGACTTCACTCGCGCTGGCTATGAAGCCAAAACAACACTTTTATTCAGGACATTTGTCTTATGCTGGCAGCATTGGGAGTAACGCAATATAGCACTTTACAAAAACATGAAGTTTCTCGGCAACATCGTCGTGCAGCATGTTACATAAACCTAATGCACCTATAAAGACATTTCATTAGTAATGTGTGGCGTCCTAAATATCCCCATGGACTGGGGCAAAACACCGCACTTCAGACATACTTCAGCTGGTCATTTTTTAATCTGCTGGTTCCGCTTTGGTCCCTCACTCAAGAAAGATCGTACTCGTTTCTTCCTCGTGTCACTTGTCACTCCTCAACACCCAAACAAATTTCATGAAACAATTAACTCAGCTTCAAGGATAAGTCAAGTCGAAACACTTTTCACGACATGATTTAGTTTGATGTGGCCCACTAAATGTGGTACTTTGACTACTATTGGATTTGCGGGATATGAATTAAGCAGCAAAATCCAACCATTTATATCCATCTCAGGGTGCAGCCATTCTGACACCCGCTGCTCACTTAAAAAGACATAACAGTTGCTCAGGGTTCTGTTAACAAGCTGTGTCATTATTGGTCGCCACTGATTGTCATTTTGTCTCAAGCTATAAAAATGACATTCCGGTCCTAGATATTTATTGAGATGGCTCTCAGAGTAATTTTTTGTCTAACTACTTGACATGGTCATTTGTGAAAGTGCCGTACATTATGCATTGACATGTGGGAGTCTGTAATAACAATAATAAGAACACATTTCATTTCTAAGCGCCTTTCAAAACTCTCAAGGACACTTTACAGTGACTGGATTTTTTTTTTTTTTTTTTTTGCGGCAGCCATTCGCACCAGCGTTCACTCTACCTGGAAGTCACCTTTGTGTAAATGTGAGAACTTTGAATATTTCTTTGTGTAATAAAAAATAAATTAGAAAAACAGCGACTCGCTGGTGGTCTGGATTTTCATTGTTTTTTAATCAGTACAGTAGCCTAAACAATTTCGAGTCTCTTTCTTACCTTTTGTGTAATGACATCTAATTATGTTCATAAAAGCGCATGGAAACATAACAGAGACAAGCAATTATCTTTAAAATAAACCAATGCCTCCACATATTCCGTGACGTCAAAATCAAAACACAAACAAGATCAATCATGAATGTGTGGCGCAGCATGTCGTGTTTAATGTTTCTGACAGGGTTCTGAGTGTCATCAGGCTCAGCTTGGCTTTTTTTCTCACTCAAGGTAGAAAGAGCTTGTGTGAGTGAGTGCGCAGAGGGAGGGAGGAGCTTAGTATAAGTTAAAGTTCTTGGGTGGAATTTTTTTTAAGACAGGTTAAAATGGGAGGTTATCAGTATGTTTATGTTTGGGTCGAGGAAGTGTGTGTCTGGAACATTGTGCGTGCCTGTACGCATTCATCTGGAGGCGAGGGCTGGCAGCAATTAGAGCGTCCTGCAAGCATTTAAGCCAGCCAACCTTAAACTGCACGGTTTACCAATTAGATAAGTAACTTTTGTTGCTTTATTTCAAAAGCACTGTCTCTTAGTGCCAATCTCACTGTAAACCATTTCCCCTCATCCAGAATGTTTTGAACATGCATTTTTTGCACTTCTTCTCTTGACCTAGGGCTTCTCACATACCTGGGGAATATACACGTTCCATGGTCAACACCTTCATTTTGTTACAGTGCTGGCAATACAAAGTAACACCCAGAAGACTGATATCTCTACCAGACATTGCATTGAAAATAACCCAATCTGCTTAACCAACAATGAGGACCTTATGCATGCTTTTTATAGTTTATCTGTGATGTCTCTCCTCATCTCGTCATCAAGTGTATGCCTAACAGTTAGTTGGCAGTTTACTTCCAATCAAAGCAACTCATCTCATTCTCTCAAAATAATAATAATAATAATAATAATAATAATAATAATAATACATTTGTTTTATAAGCGCCTTTCAAAACTCTCAAGGACACTTTACATTCACTGGATTTTTTTTGTGCAGGTGAGCAGCGGTAGCCATTTTCGCCAGCGTTCACTCTACCCGGAAGAAACACAGCAGCAAAGTTATGAAAAGAAGAGGAAAGGAAAGAAGTAGAAAACCAAAATAGAGGAGCCAAAAAAATGCATCGCACTCACATCTCATGTGGCGAAATTTCTGGGGAACAGAACCACAGTGATCTGTGAGTGAGCAATGTAAATGCTCTTAGCCGGTGGGGTAAGAAACAATGTCAATGTCAATCATTAACTCATTCACTGCCATTCACAAACTTATTTGGGAATTGAAAATATGACATAGAGGGCCATTCCTGAATGTGTTCGGATTTTGTTTTTTCATGCCAATAAAGCGCTGGCTATGGCCACTGGCAACTGTTTTCTTTTGCAAAAGGTGGCAGCATTTCCCTTTTCCCATGTTAGCGCTTTGTTCCACCTTCAGCTGTTGTTAAAGCGCTATATTAACCAATATGTATGTATAGCATTGTATTTTGGACAGCCACTCTCATTTCAAGCTCATATGACTCCACACTCATATGATTTAGAAATTAACTCTTTTTTCAAGGTTTCTTACGCTGCATCGCTGCATTGAATGTTTATGTAGACCTAAAACTCAATGTGGGTCCTGAAATTCAAGTGTAAATGACAAAAACCCAGGCACTGGAGTGGACACATTTCTGCACCTCTGGCAGTGAATGAGTTAAAGGGGACTTAAATATGGCCGTCAACATCATTTATTATGTGTCCTCCACTGCCTCATAGTTGCATCTTGTTATTTAAAATTTATAATAGCTAATTTCTGCCCTCAATTTGTCAGGTGCAAGGGGAACAAGACAAGGACACCTCCTGTAGTTTGGCACAGAATGATCCAAAGTGAAGTGGCTTGGCTGCCTGGTCTCTACAATACAATACATATTGAGTCATATAGCACTTTAACAACAGCTGAAACTGTAGCAAAGCGCTTAACATAGACAACTATCATATACAGGAAAGAAAGCAGTCACAAAGGTAGTAGAAAGCACCAGGGAATGAAACTGAGATCAAGTCTGAATAATGCTGAGTCAAATGCCAAAGAGTACAAGTGAGTTCTGAGACGGGTTTTAAAGATGGGTAGCAAGGGGGTTTGTTGAACGTTCAGTGGCAGGTCACTGAGCAATAAAGTAGACATTCAGCTTCAAACTGCAATTTTCGGGGGAAATGAGCTATTGAGCTTCTTTTCCAGTCATGACTAAGAAAGTTACACTCCTGATATGCAAGATATGGATATGAGAGCTGAATTGTTGTCTTTAAATTCACAAGTTTCCAGGTCACAGCAAGAGAGGCTTCTTATTCCCAACCTCAACCTGCAGGGGAGCAGGAATAAAGTCAGGAGAAATTGGGGAAGTCAAAGGATGAAAAAAAGGCGAAAAGTAGAATTGGAAAATGAAAGAGAGAAAACTTGCCAAGCATAACTCACATCCATGGAAGAAAAACAATGGAGAGAAAGACTGTGAGAAAGAGTGGGAGGGAGGGAGACCCTTGTCTTTCATCCACTGCCAAGGATTAGATTCCCCTCCAGTTATTACACTCTTCCACTGTGCTGAAAGAAGCGGAGAGTTTTAGTCGGGGTCGGGGGTTGCAGGGAAAAACAAAAAGAAAACTCAGCGATCTAGCATTGTCACTTCTGACGTTTTGTTTCAACAGCCTCAAATTCCCCCAAATCAGTGCTTCACAGATAATTCGGACAAGAACAATCCCACCTCCCCCTCTGGCGCCGAATGCTATTTTCTTTGTTTGGGACAACAAAAATTAAGCAGTGACTTCAAATCCAGCACACCACAAATCCAGCTGGCGTCTTGACTATCTCTGCCATCAGAGGACTGTGTTATCGCCAGACATTGGCTTCAGTCAGCCAGAATGAGGCTGTGGCTCACAAACACGCACATCGCTCCGCATCCTTTTTCGATCATAAGACCTTTTGAAGTCACAGTGTAAAAAAAAGTCTTGTTTAACATGACAACAACAAAAAAATCCATCATTCAAAATCTGCCCAACTTCTTGGGATATGAGTATGGCAATCGAATTCCTCCGATGTGCGACACTCGAAGAATTCTTCCAGAGGAAGAGAGAAAGTGGCCAGTTTCCTGCATCTTTCCAAGTCGGGCCAAAGAATTCTTCACGTATGACATGCATCATTCATCCTGGTCAACTGGATGTACAAGCATTCTACAGTATAATCCACACAGAAGCTTTGGCTTGAGGGTTGACACAATATACCGGTAATGTTGGACCAGGTTTCTGAACCTTTATAGATCTCTCACTGCGATATCTTACACATAACACTTGATTAACTACAATTTTACTAAATTATTTTGAGCCACTCAACTAATTTGAACCGTACAAAGTGTTGGTTATGATTGTCATGAGCGAGTTGACAGCTGGGCGGGGCCTCCGCTCCCGACATCCGCCAGCTGCTGTCAATTCCCTCACCACTGACTTTTGGACATTTAAACCAGACGCTGGCACTCACCCAGCGTCGGAAGATACTACGCCTCGCGCCTCGCCTGTGCCTTGAACTGCTATTCGGTACGAGAGTTGCTTGGCCGGAGGTATTTATTAGCCACGATTGCGTCTGTTTGTACGCCCTGTATCGTATGCTGTTTTGCACCCTCGTGTGCCTTTTTATTTTTCTACTAGCTAGTGAGGTTGGGCGGATTGCCCCCCGCTCACCCACGAGCTTTTCTGTTTTGTCACTTTTTGTTCAACAAGTTTTTTCCGAGTCCGCGTTGTCTCTGATCCGCGCTTTTTGTTAATAAATCCTCTGCCAGCACCAACGCCTCTGTCACCTGCATAGCGATCCTCCCCAATTACTAACGTTCCAACTCGTCAGCTGCCACTGTCGCCGGCGGAGCGTGACAATGATTAAATCAGGGGTGGGCATTTTGTCAAAAGGTCCCTCGGGGACGGACACCGATTTTGCTTAGCAGTCTGAACCAGATGAAGTCACTTCATTTCACTTTAACAACATAAAATTACAATCATTTCGGTGGAATATCCATGCGTAATTATTGTCATTTAAAACTTTATGGTTATGGTTGATGGCACGGTGAACAACAGGTTCGCACATTTGTCTCACGGTAGGTGGAGGGCTCAATTCTGGCTGCGGGGCTCCTGTATAGAGTTTCCATGTTCTCTCCATGCCAATGTGGATTTTTGTCCAGGGACTCCGGTTTCCTCCCATATTCCAAAAACATGTATATTAGGTTAATGGAACTCTCTAAATTGTTCCGAGGTGTAAATGTAAGAAAATCACGACCCATCTAAGTGTGCTTTGCCATTGGCTGGAAGCCTGATCAAGGTGGGATAGGCTCCAGGACGATCCTTGGAAGGATAAGCTTATTCAAAAATGGATGGATGGTTATAGTTTTCTGTTAAATCTTTGTGAAATCATTTTTTTTCCAGAATATTTTGTTAATAATTACTTTTTGTTTCACGCAAAGACCTCCTGTTTAGGCCTTACGATGATGACAGAGATAATGAGAGAAAGAGAGAGAGAGAGAGAGAGAGAGAGAGAGAGAGAGAGAGAGAGAGAGAGAGAGAGAGAGAGAGAGAGAGAGAGAGAGAGAGAGAGAAATTATATTTTTTTTAACTGTCCTCAATTTAACTACTATTGGATGAAAAGGCCGCATACTGTATGTTCTATTTTGTTTATTTATTCAAAGTGTGTGTCAAAAGAATGATTGTAAATATGATGGCACATCTGTGTTTTAGTTTCTGGAGTATATGGTCCAGATTCGATAGCAATGACCAACTAATTAAATACTGACAGAAGCATGGTCAGAATAAAAACCCCGTATTGGCCGACAGTCCTTAATTTGTGGTGATGATCTGTGAATTACCGCTGTTCACATAACACTGACGGAGTGATAATGATGGTTTGATTAGACTCGAAACGACGATGGTTGTGTATCCAGGCCGCTGATGAATGACAAATAACGGGCCTGAAAAATTATGTAAATTTACCCACCTCTAGTAATTATTTTTCACTGCGGTCCTGGATGGGCAAGCGTACATACTATATGCCATTTTGTGGATTATTTCTATTATTAATTCATGATAAATGATGGGAGGAGAGATCACAAAGATTATGGCAACCTGTCCACTTTCATTGCATCTGAAAGACAAATCACTGCCAACCAGGATGGGAAACGTGACTTGATTCTCACTTGATATAGCCCTTAATACAGGGGTCGGGAACCTTTTTGACTAGGAGAGCCATAAAAGTAAAATACAGTAAAGTCTCGTTATATCGATATCGGATATATCGATAGTCCCTGTTATATCGATACTATTTCTGTGCACGCACGGAGAAAATTACATGCAAACAGGGTCGGATATATCGATAGTCCCGGTTATATCGATATTTTTTCGGACTCCCTTGAATATCGATATAACGAGACTTTACTGTATTTAGAAATGTTTTTCAGCGAGAGCCACACGCACGCGTGCGCACATACAAACGGTCGCGTGCGCGCGCACATACAAACGCTCGTGTGCGCGCGCGCAGACACACACACGCGCACGCGCGGCCACTTTTCAACAAAATATCAGAATGTATTATTTAAAATAACTTTGTGATAGTACTCACCGATAACATGGATGTTTTTTTCCGTTCCTCGTGTTTGGTAAAAATCCAGGAAAACGATCGGAATGAAATTCAATTTGCCGGTCCAGAGGCGAAGTTACTGCTAGCTAGCCTGTACACGGCTCATAAGCTTCCACACTTGCTATCTGCAATCTACTTCTCGCAGAAGTATGTCGATGCTAACGTTAACATGGGGCTTGTTAAAATGTCACTGACATTCGACTGTTTCATCGATGGTATTGTTTCATTGCAAATTAGAATCAGAACATTTTCTCTCCTCTAATGCTCCGGTGCATTCAGGCTGAAGTGCACAAGTTGGGCTCATTGAAAGGGGCGTTTACCTGTTTCAACATGACGGCCACTATCATCCAATCAACATGGCGCTTTCGGCCATTCTAGGTCAATGTCATCCAATCAAAATTGCGCTTTCCGCCAACTGCAGCCCCAACGGGAAATGAACGACGAAAAAAATGACAATATGTATTATAATATGTAATATTTATCGGCGAGCCATATGCAATCATTAAAAGAGCCATATATGGCTCGCGAGCCATAGGTTACTGACCCCTGCCTTAATACTTTGATCAATTCTGATTGGACTCTTATTTTGTCACCGTCACTGGTGTGGGATGGCCACATTGCTGTCGGACTGGTTAGAGCTGACATCAGTCATCACCAATTAAAGAGTCTCTTTTCATTCCATTTAAATGCAGCACGTTACGCCACAGTCTGGGCTGGCAAGTGGGTGCTCAGAAACTGCCACTCCCCACCATTGTTTGCTGTGCGGTGATTTAAAAATATATAACAGTGGCTCCAAAGTTTTGATGCCCACATAATTTATATACTTATGACTGAAATACATTGCATCAGCTGTCTACCCTGTGCCAGCGTTCTGGGCAGAGGTAAGATTTTGAATTACTTTCTACCATCATACTGTATTGACGTTGCAGGCCTGCCCAGCATGGTGGAGACCGGTCTGCAAAATTGACAAACAAGCACAGTGAGCCTTGCGCTGACTCAGAAACAGTCTTTTCCCATATTGGATTAAATCAGACGAACAGCAACACGTCAATGTCATCAAACTTGGATGACGTTGATGTGTTAAGTGACACAAATTAAGTGTTCTTAAAATGGAATCCCTCTATGTATCTAAACAGATTAGTGAAGTTTTCCTTTTAAAGTTAGTTAGTTTGGTTTTCCTGGAATAGTGTTACTGGAATCCGGGTTTATACAGTAACTGTAAAAAAACCCGCAGAGCCCCCTTACCTGTGGTTACATGTTTGTGTTAAACACTCCACAGATGACATATTATACAAAAACATAAATCGGATGATGAATGAATAATATGTCCAAGTGATGGATTATTTGATTAGGAATACATGGTGGCGGAGAGCAAAAGAGTAAGGGAAAGGCAGGTTGTGATAGTCGACATCCCCCCGCGCCCCCTTCGAACACATTCCTGGACAGGCAGGCCCTCTTCCTCGACACTTCCTCCCTCGCTCAGTCAGTCGTGGAGGTCAAGTTGACAAGTGTCACGTTTGAGCCTCACGTGAGCCGACTATTTGGCCTTCACTCCTCACAACGTAATTACACACATTAGTGATGGAACACATCCACTTGTTCCCCTCTGAGGAAGAAATTCCGACTAATGGCTAATTAGAGGGAATTATCTGAGTATGAAATTGAAGTAGCGCATACGGTGGTCCACAAACGGATCATACTGTCTGCACAGCAAAGTCAAATATGCTAAGCTTTATATGACGAGGGAAAAAACAACCTTGGGCCTGATGACTGATCTCCATTGCTGTCAAAACTCCATAAGATTGGACAAAAAAGTAATTTACTCTAGTTTGTGTGTCTTGTGTGGCCTTTGCGAAAATGAGATGATTCCGTGATGAATACCCAAGTATTGCCGACGCATAAAAAAAGGCCGCCACGGCTTGGGAAAACAAGACGAGTGTTGCTTTTCCAACGTAAACACATTTAGAATCATTCCACATTGCATCCAGAGTCACAGCACAGGGTACTCTGTCCTACATTTCGTCGAGTTAGTCCCTTTCAACATCTGCAAAGAATCTTTAAGTTCAGCAGCATGGCAGGATTCCATTAAAAGCCAAATTGCGAGTTGGCAGAAACTCTTAGGGAACAAAGGAAAGCCACAGCCAGTCCTGTAATTTAAACCTTATTTTAAATTGCGAAGGTCGAACAACATGGACTAAGGCAGTGCACTGGTAGACGCAGAGAACTGCAGGACAAACGAAACGCAATGGAATTACTTGTGCGTTCAATAAACACGAAAGGCAAGAGAACACATAAAATCAGTCGGTGGAGCTGACAAAAACACGGGCATAAAACTGATGGTAGATCATAAAACTGGGACACACGTGATCCAATCTAGTTTTTGACTTCACACAGTCAGAATGAGGACTAATCTCACAATACTCGCTGCGAGTGTCAATATCCATAATGACACAGCATTGTGTGTGTGTGTGAGGGGGGGGGGGGGGGGTGGAACTTTGTACCATCCTACCAATTACACCAATCGGTGTTCGAATGGCAATACGACGCGTGAGTGCGTACGCGAGGGTGAGGTGCTGAGCGGCGTACGGGTGTATCGCTCTCTCCGTGACCAACTGTTGTCACTTGCGGACGTGCTGCGTTTTGCTCTAGCGTTTAATATAGGTGTACGAAGAGTTTTAGCCCCTAATCATGCCTCCAAAGAAAGCAAGTGCTGTTAAAAATGACAAAAGAAAAGTAGTGCGTACAACTATTGCATTTAAGAAAGAAATAATCGCAAAATATGAAGGAGGTGTGCGAGTGTCTGGTCTGGCGAGGGAATACAGCATGGCGAAATCTACGATCAGTACGATATTAAAGAATAAGGAGGCTGTGAAATCTAGTGATGTGGCTGTGGGAGTGAGATCAAGTGTCATTGGATAGATACAGTAAAGTCTCGTTATATCGATATCGGATATATCGATACTCCTGGTTATATCGATACTATTTCTATGCACGCACGGAGAAAATTACATGCAAACAGGGTCGGATATATCAATAGATATGTCGATATTTTTTCGGACTCCCTTGAATATCGATATAACGAGACTTTACTGTATTTGAAGAGAAAAGAACATCTTGTAGCCGAGTCATCCGTAGCTGTCACGTTCCGAGCGAGAGTGACGGCAGCTGACTCGTCGGAACGTAATGGAATGTGGCAGGGACGTATACTACCCAAGCAGGATGTTTATTTACTAATAAAAGAAAACACAGCGAGTAAGAAGGCAGAGGGTGATCCGACGCGCTTACTACGCCAAAAAGCAAATGGCACACAAGGGTGCAAAATTACGCAATCCCGGAAGATGACATAAATTTACGGGACGCAGGGAAAATAACTCGGACCGGACACACTCGCGCATCGAAAGGAAGAGTCCAGGTACGGTGGCGAGTTGAGTCAATCATCCGGCATTGGCGAGGTGACCGCGAACCGTATAAATGCCCCGTGTCCGTGATTAGAGAATTGACAGCAGGTGGAGAACGGCCGGGAGAGGCGGAGGCGGAGGGGAGTTTGACACCCTCGCTTTAAAGTATTCAAATTGAACTACCAGTAATATTTTTGACTTGACTTTCGCCTGAATTAATTTTCCCCTTAGCTTTACTGTTATACTGTATTTTGGTCATTCATTCATTTTCTGATTTGCTTTTCCTCACAAGGGTTGCAAGGGTGCGAAATCATATTCTAGCGTTCTTCGGGCAGGAGGCGGGGGACACCCTGAACTGGTTGCGGGTCAATCGCAGGGCACACAGATACAAAGAACTATCTGCTGACATGACGGCCAGAGCTGAATTTGAACCTTCTGCACTGTGAAGTCGACCTGCTAACCGTTGGACCATCGGGCCCGCTCATTTTATGCAATTTTGAAACCATTTATAATTCTTTGGCCTGAGTAAAAATCCTGAGTATTTCGACTTATATTTCTACTTGAGTCATCAAGGTCATGCCAGTCCATCAAACACCACTCAGTGATACAATGACATATTCGAATGGCTGGTTATTTCTCATTTTCTGTTGTGCCAATTTACGTGTAAGCAGGCGCTTAACCTCAGACAAATACATTTACATTTAGTACATTTATGAAAGTGAGTGTCACTGCGAAGGCATTAGAGTGGTGAGCTCGACTGGATAACGCAACTTTTGAGGAGAAAGTCTGAAAGCATACATTACTTAGAACTTTATTTCGGTCAAACACACAAGCAAAAATTTGAGTGTATCAGGGCACAAAGGGGTTAAAATAGAAAAACACGAGGTTTGGTAGTTTAGCTGCACTGACAAGCCACTAGCGTGAAAAGTTTTGAATAAACTAACCAATCGACATGATGATGAGCACTTTAACATTGATGAGAAAAAAATCTACCTAACAATGCTTCCTTTTCACTCTCAGGTGTATTGCACTACATCATACAGAGAGCTGTGTCAGTTACTGGGATTCTGATTCTGAGAAACAGCTCTTACTATGATGCAGTCGACACATCATTATGTTTGGAAAGGAACATTTCCGCAACTCTTGTTCTGGTTATCAATATAGTTTGCAAGTGGTCACATTGTGGCCAGTCAGTTTAGGGTTTGTCTTAATCACGCAAACTCGTTTTTGTCAATCTCCTATGTTTTGTTTTGTGCACTTTTTTTGCCGCTTTCACGTTATATTGCACCAACGTGATGCAATATAGGCTTAGATGTGGAAAAACAGAAACGTCGCAAATGCATTTGGGGAAACAAATAGCTTTTCAATGCGTCAGGCGGTGTCTTTGGAAGGTTGTGCTGAAAAAAGGGACATGATGGAAAATATTTGAGGAAATGGCAACGGGTTAATGGGCCAGCCCTTGATGTGGAATTCCAAAGCCTAATGTGTCTCAGTCAGGCATAAGAGCAAGAGTTGTAAGCGTGCTAGAGAGCAGGTGACGAGGGCTTAGGCAGGCACATCCA
The DNA here is from genome assembly GCF_051943395.1 of Hippocampus bargibanti. Taxonomy (NCBI): domain Eukaryota; kingdom Metazoa; phylum Chordata; class Actinopteri; order Syngnathiformes; family Syngnathidae; genus Hippocampus; species Hippocampus bargibanti. The sequence continues at coordinate 12,969,929 of NC_142736.1, read as the reverse complement.
AGGTGGTCACAACACAATTTGGATGTTCTACTGTTTGCACATTTTTTTACATTGGCTCTCGTCATATCTCAGGAATTGTTTCTTTCTGGATTTTGCCCTGGATTTCAATTTTATATTTGGGTTTGTTTTCTGATGTGTACTCAAGAATGACAGAACTCCAAGCCAACGTTTACCAAAGCTTGTCAAACAGTGTCAACTAACACGGAGTACTTTCTCGCGCAAGTCCACTTCAACAGCACTTTCTTAAAACAGTTTCACAAACCTCCAAGAATGTCAGCTCCTTTCTGTGTGTCTTAACTATTAACGGTGATATGTTCAAACAGGTATCAAATGTCACTCTACAGAGTCAGTCAGGCCTCTCTGGCCCCCGACTCCCGCCTCTTTTGCAGCGAGACCCTACTCCCCCCTCACCTTCCCTACTTCCCAACATTCCTGGGCTGTGCCCCATCAGTCAAAGAGCCAATTCATGGGGTTAATGCTGCAATGAGTAGAGACAGAGCTTCGAGACACGATTGTTTGGCTCTTGCTTTGCTTCGCTTACAGAAGGAAACCACAAAAAATATGATGTGTTGGGCTTGCTTCTTCTCTTGCCACATCCGGCTCACTGACCACCTCGTTCTATCCCCCAAACAATGTGTATGTAGCATAACTGGCTGTAGTTTTTTTTCATTTGGCGTTTTTTTTAGAGTTTGGACAGTTAGAATTAGGCCTTATAGGGATTTTGCGCCGTTGTGCGCCATTGTGGGATGTAACGTGGCTATTTCCCGGTCAATCGTATTTTCATTAAAATGAGGATAGTGGGAGTTCAGTAAACCTGATTAAACCGTGCTTGACATTACCAAAACATAAATAGACTCGCTGGGGTCCGTGCATGACATTGGCAAGAAGACTGCAAGATCACCACTTGCACATCATTGAGTCAAATGCGTATGTGACGTGGGCAATTGGCGAAGGCCTTGCACCCACAACTACTGCATGTTTGTAGCCTATACATCTTGTTACAAAATGGATCTGAATCCAGTAATCAAGTGATTAACAACGCGCTTCCATTTAACCCAGCGGTCAGGAACCTTTTTGACTAAGAGAGCCATAAAAGCAACATATTTAGAAATGCTTTTCAGGGAGAGCCACACACACACGCATGCAGGCGATGTTACTGCTAGCTAGCCTGCACACTGCTCATTAGCTTCACCCAACTGCAGCCCAAACAGGAAATTAACAGCAAAAAAGCAAGAATATTTAGTTTTATCTGTGAGCCAGATGCAATTATCAAAAGAGCCGTTTATGGCTCGCGAGCCATACGTTCCCGACCCCTGGTTTAACCCATGCATGCATGTATGTGAGTGCATATATATTTGTCCTCATAGAACCCCTATTTGAACACATTGAAAAGATCTAATCAGCGAGTCGTGGAAGAAATTCACACATGAGTGTGCGCACACACAAACACACGCGCGCACACACACACACAATCTCACACAAACACAATCTCACATACACACCATCACACAAACACAATCCCCTCTCACACACACACACTCACACCAACGCACACACACCCAGACAATAAGAGCTGAATGATAAAAATTGATGTTGTCATATGAGAGCTAAAAGTCTGCTTGAGTTTCCTTTTTAGAGCTGTGTGCGGTGGTTTAAAGGGAAGGTTAACTGATTGAATGATAAAAGAGGCCAGGGCAAAGGTATGTATGGGCCACACCCTGCCGCAGCTTTTTAGTTCTAAACCCCGAGTAAATAGATGGTTCAAAGAAGAAGCCAAAGCACATTTGTTGTGCCGAAAACATCCCAGGCTATTTAGTGGAAAACTGACAATAGGTTCAAAGGAGACCGCAAATGTTTTTCATTGACAACATAACATGTTGAGCTGGAAGGGGAAAAAACCACCTGCATCACCACAGGAGCATCTCATAAAGTGCAGAACAAAGTCTGAGATGAGAACAATATGCAGCTCTGATTGTTTCTTGCATGTACCGCATAAAAGTTCCAGCTCATGAGACGCGGTGTGGGGTGCAGGGGAGCAGAGACCACACACAACGGTTCTCTCTCACAAACACGACACGCAGCATGTCTATAAGGAAACTAATCTAGCTCTGCTCAAGTCGACAGGCACAATCAGTGGCGCCTCCCGTTACTGTTCACCTTGAAAACAATGACCAAATTGCCAAAGTCGACTCCCTCGGAACCCTCATTTATTTAACTTGGTTCAAAAACAAGCCTGTATTTTGTGTGTTCGATTCAAATCAGATTCAAACATGTTAGATACTGTATCAGATCACAAAATGAGGCAAACATTCATAGTTGTGATTATTAGTTTGCAATGTGCATGTTGGCTTCCGAAACAGGGTCAGGTCAACCATAGGATCCCGTCATTTCTTAACTAACATCTAAACCTTCACACAGACTAAATAAAATGACAATTGATGCAAGGTCTAAAAGCACTCGTACTAAGCGATTCTGCTTTACTAAAAGCAGCATTTAAGATTAAAAATATGTCAACCGAGAAGAATAGAGCCCAGAATTACAACAAGACCAATCCCATTTTTGGGATATCAACATCATTCCAGATATTCCAAGTGCTCTAAACTTCAGTGAACTCTTGACATTTGACACTTTTAAAAAGGAATGAGCAATTTCAAAATGTTTTCTCCTTTTTCCTACCAAATTTGATGCAACTCACTGCAAAAAAAAAAAAGAAATGGGAATTTTTTTGGAGCAAAAACATAAATCAGGTATAATGCCGTATTTTCCAGTTTATAAGGTGCACCGGAGTATAACGCACACCCCCAATGGACGGTATATTTTCTAACGTTTTCTTTATATCAGACGTACCGGACTATAAGGCGCACCTTCAATAAATGAAGAAAGTTTTCAAAAATATAGATACGTTTTCCAAATATAAAGCATTCCACAGTATAAGGCGCTACACTAGAGGCTGGGATTACGCACGACTTGTTCTACAGGGGGAAATGGACTTGTGGCGGCTGAAATGAATTGCGAGACCTGTTGCGGCTCAATATTACCATATTTTCCTGTATATAAGGCACACCCAAAAGCCTTGATTTTCTTCAAAAGTTGACCCTGCACCTTATACGCAGGTGCGCCTTACATGTTAAGTAATATTGAGCCACAACAGGTCTCGCAACTACTGTCTGCAGCCAACGACTTTTCCCCCAGTAGAAGTACTGCGTAACCCACCCTCTATTGTAGCACCTTATAATGTGGTGTGGATCATATTTGGAAAACTTTTAAATATTTATATATTATATGGAAAACTTTTCATTCATTATAGTGAGGTGTGCCTTATATATGGAAAACGTTTGAAAATACACCATTCATTGGAGGTGCGCCTTATACTCTGGTGCACCTTATACGCTGGAAAATAATGTACTTCACATAAAAGGTGCACTTGGGTATAAGGCGCAGCTTTTGAAGAAAATAAAGGCTTTTGGGTGCGCCTTGCACAGGTGAAAATGCGCTACTAAAGGCGAAACACTGCCTATAAATTAACATAATAATGATCAAGAAAGAATCAATGAATAACGTCCCATAATTTGGGGAAAACAGAATTTGAGGATATTCATGGGTAATGGAGCTATCAAAGCTATCTAAAATCCCAATTCGCTATTTATTTTGATGGCGGCGAACATTTTCTAAATTGATTCATGAATTTTGCCCTTTTCTGAAAAAAATATTGCGCCGTAACACTGCAGGCAATGGCTGCTTCCTACAGGCTGAACACATTAAAAAGACATGGGGGACGGTCATTCGCAAAGCAGCAGAAGAGAAGGACATGTCTATTAAAGATGGTAGTACCTAAAAGCACCGAACCCATAAAGTTACAAAAACTATAATAATATAGTTTGGCTGGCTGGTTGAAAAATATGTATTTATTTCATTTTACGAAGGGCCCGGTGGTGTGCTATTGCAGCACAGGTAAACATGGACAACATAGTACTTGAAGGCTGCTTCAAAATAATCACTGTTAGACAGATACATTTGAGTCATTTGATGTCCATAATGGAGCCAGATTTTCAGATGAGTTGAAAAAGTTTGCAAAATCTTGTAATAAACTTCAAACTTTAGGCAGAGTCATCTTCTGTACGTCGCCATCGCACATCAGATGTCTTGTCCCAAACCCCATAAAACCAGTGAGCTATGCATGTAGGGAGGGGGCATGGGGGTTCTCAATGACTTGAGGATCTCAGAGCCTCGCAACAAGCGGCCCCCAACACTAGTGACAAGACAAGACACTGATGAATACATCAGCTGTACATCGGACATGTCTGGGATGCCATGACAATATGACGCAGGCTTCATATGTGTCCATCCATCTTTCAGCGCCAGTCCAGACAGACGTGATTGAGTGGGATTGTGGACTTTTTTTAATACTACGCGGACCTCTCTGGCCAATCTCAGCACTTAAACAAATAAAGCTCCAGTATCATCATCTAGGGGGGGCTGTTTCCTGACCAAGTGCAGCGCTAAGCTGCCCTTTTCCACATAGACACACACAAATTCTACACCTAAGCCACATCACAACCGCCAGGCTTCCCCGCCCCCAAAATACAAGTCTCTTTCCACTGCTCAATTGCAGGGAGAAATGGAGGGATTTGAGGGAAGAAAGTGGGGGAGGGGTGCTCGCAGAGGCAAAGGGGATTGGGTGTATGCGTGGGGATCTTATTGCAACTTCATCCGAGTGAAATATTTGACTGTGGCGGAGAGGAAAAGAGAGATGGGGAGAGGGGGAGTGAAAGGCTACGTTTGCAGCATCAGAGTAGTGAGAGACCCGAGACCCCCACAAAGTCCACCACGCCGAACTGACAATAGAGGCTTTATGCTGCAGGCTTTGAGGTTATCTTAACAGCCTTCGTAAATAGGAAGGAAGGCACAACGTTGCAACGGCGCCACAACTTATCAGTCCATGCAGATGTGCTGGAGAAGGGGGTCTTTGCACATACATCTCACACAAATACTTTTTGTAGCAAATGCTTTCAAAGCGGTCTACATGAGGGAATGTAGATGCAAACATGCAAACCCAGCCATGACATGAATATTTGCGATTAAAACTACCACAATGTATTTTACCTGTGTAGTCGGTCGTTGGGATGGGAGGGGACGGAGTTTCAGTGTAAGACAGTAGAGAGTCTGAAAAATGATACAAAAATGGGAAGCGTGTTTCAAACGTGTGTAGCTGTTTGGATGAATTAAAACATTTTCCCTTCTGGTTTAGGTTCATTTCAAGATTACGCTGACATGTCTTGGTCAACCCAACAGGAGACAACAGAACCTTAAACACTCCTGATGTTGTGGAATTTAGAATTGGACCAAATGTTTGTGGCAAAAATCAATACACTCTCAAGTCACACCAAGCTTTGCATGGTGTTGGAAAGAGCATCAAGTCATTGTAGGAAAAACGTATTACAGTAAAGTCTCGTTATATCGATATCGGTTATATCGATAGTACTGCTTATTACGATACTATTTCTATGAACTGAAGGAGAAAATTACATGCCCGCAGGATCGGATATATCGATAGTCCGGTTATATCGATATTTTTTCCGACTTCCGAGAATATCGATATAACGAGACTTTAGTGTATATTATTGAATACTAACTTCACTTTGCAAGATTTTTGTAAGGATTAACCTCGAGAAATTCCTTCATGCGATACACACTGCAATACATTCGAAGAGTCTTGATACAGTTCGTGCTCTGACTTTTTGTCAAGCTTTAGGCAAAATATTTTATGATTAATGTTACTAGTGACAAGTGTTCATTGAAAATGTCAGATATTGACTCATTAACTGTATTCGGGAATCTAAAATATGAGGTGCAGCACCATTCCCGAATTTCGTTGGGTTGATGTTTTGAGGGGGGGGTGCAGATAAAGCACTGCTCAGACCTCTGGTAATGTTTTTCCATCCCACAAGGGGGCGGCATTTGACTTTTGACTTTCCATGTTAGCGGTTTGTTACAGCTACAGCTGTTGTTAAAGCGCTATATAAATCAATATGTATGTATTGTGTTCTATTTTGTACAGTCACCCCCATTTCAAGCTCAGATAACTCCAGACCCATATAATTTAGGAATTAACTCTTTTTTTCCGATGAAAGAAGAGAGTCTAAGGTTTCTTACACTGCATCGAATGTTTATGTAGTCCTAAAACTCAATATTCTGTGGGTCCTGCAATTTGAGTGAAAATGACAAAAACCCTGGCATTGGAGTGGACACATTTTTGCACGTCTGGCAGTGAACGAGTTAAGTCATGTCTTGTACATTGCACTGATAGCAGAAACTAATGTCAATTTTCATGATTATTATTTAAGGTGGTAACATTGGCATAATATTCATCTTTTGGTTAACATCAAAAGCAGAAAATGTGTTTTTAAAAATCTATCTATCCTTGTATTTTCTACAATATACTGCTGATCACGACTCAGTGGTTAAAGTAAGTAGCCAGTACCTAGACTGTCGTTTCATATGCTTTATAAACACTCAGTGGCAACATGTGATTAAGGATCAGATTCATCTCTAGTCAAACTATTTTTCAACCTGTAATTTTACTTGCAACCTATGATGTCAACCACAGAAGAGAATGTGTCAGGCTGCGCTGGCTGAAAGGCGACGCTGTCTGTCATTTACTGCTTTTTGTCGTGTGTCTGCTGCCAAACTCACCCAGTGGCTTATGTTCATTCGAATGGGACGCTGAATATGGAGGAGGAGGTGACTCTGGAACAAAACACATCAGCATTTGCAAGGTTCAAATCATCAAATTGAATATGACAATATTTCATGTTGTTTATCCTCCTCATGTATACAGTAATTGAAATAATACATGATTCCTGCAGCGCACAACTCATGCGCTTGCAGACTTGATCCCTTCAATACGGAGCTGACAGAAAGTGAGCGGCCCCTTTAAGAGCACAGGCAGTAATTGCCGAGTCCTCTGTCAGATACCCAGCGAATCAGTCTGGCGCCAGCTCTATGCAAACTGTATATTATCGGCACTCCTTCACCTAAATAACAAGAAGAGGACCTCCTTGACAGAGGGAGACAGCGAGAGGGAGGAAAAAAAAGGAACCGCGTTGCAACAAGAGTGACCTTCAATCGGATCATGTGGCCTGCAGGTTTTTCAGAGGGAATTTACAGTGTAAAATAGATGTTTGCATGTCTTTGCAAGTCATAGGGTTATTTAATAATAATAATAATAATAATAATAATAATAATAATAATAATAATAATAATAATAATAATAATAATAATAATAATAAATACATAAATAAATAATAATAAATATTTAAAAAGGACTGGCTGTATTAGGTTCTTTGCTGTCCCTTTAATGGTTGATGGTGATCGATAGATCGATAAATCGATAGCAAGATAGATAGATAGCTAACTAGATAGAGTGAATGAGTGTGAGATAGGGGGAGAGTGAGAGAGAGATGGAGAAAGAGAGGGAGAGATGGAGAGAGTGAGAGATGGAGAGAGAGAGTGAGAGATTGAGAGAGAGAGGGGGGAGAGATAGAGAGGGAGGGAGAGAAAGGGAGGGTGAGAGATAGAGATAGAGAGAGAGATGAAGAGGGAGACGAAGGGGAGAGAGAGAGAGAGAGAGAGAGAGAGAGAGAGAGAGAGAGAGAGAGAGAGAGAGAGAGAGAGAGAGAGAGAGAGGAAGAAAGAAAGATTGAGAGAGAGAGAGAGAGAGAGAGAGAGAGAGAGAGAGAGAGAGAGAGAGAGAGAGAGAGAGAGAGAGAGAGAGAGAGAGAGAGAGAGAGAGAGAGAGAGAGAGAGAAGAGAGAGAGAGAGAGAGAGAGAGAGAGAGAGAGAGAGAGAGAGAGAGAGAGAGAGAGAGAGAGAGAGAGAGAGAGAGAGAGAGAGAGAGAGAGAGAGAGAGAGAGAGAGAGAGAGAGAGAGAGAGAGAGATATTCACCTGGCCCACACAACCTGCTGTAGTGGTAAGGGTTGCTGCACACCTTCCCACCGTCTCCTCCTTCAAAACTTTGGCAGTGCTGGAGCACTTTGAGTCGGTCTGAGGGCAGCAGGTCGCTCCATCGGTACATCTGACCCAGGAGGTACCGAGGAGAGACATAATGAGCCCCTAACCGAATCTCAGTGCCCTCCACCATGACACATTCGCTTGGCACCCCTCCTTTGGACTCCACAGCCTTCAGCAACTGATCCAGACTTTTCTCCGGCAGTCTTTTGAGAAAAGCGTAGGCAATATTCACGAGGTCACAATCACAAAGATCCCTGTTGTATTTTGAGGTGAGCGAGTGGGGGCTCCGAGGTCTGAGATCCCACTCCCCAAACAAACAACAGGTCACCACCGTCCCGTCCACTTCCTGTCCGCGGCGAGAGCTTGTGCGACCTGAGGCACAGGGGTCGTCGTCAGCCTGCTCCCCCTCCTCCTTGTCCACCACCTTGGCCGCGGGGTCTCTCCCGGCGCGTGTCACCGGCCCCCGTTCCTTTCTGGGTAGCCCGGAGCCACACGGACATGCTTCCTCAGCTCGGCCGCTTCCATCCCTCTGGGTGAGCGCACGGCTTCTCCACAGTCGCCGTACGAGCCCGGAGCGTCTCGACCTGAACATACGACAAACTAGACCGTCCCGAATGCGTCGCGTCGGCCCCGTCCGGCTCCCAGAGGGTGCCACATGGGTTTTTTTTAGATTCGGCGGCCGAGACGTGCAGGCGGTGCACTGTGCACCCAACGTGCGCAGCCTGGGGTGGCCGTCCTCGGGCTTTTGGGCAGCATTTGGAGGAAACGTGTTCACTTCGACATCATTGCTCCGCGTGAAACACGCACACGTTGAACGTTCAGCGACTAAACTTAATCGAAACTGAACTCATTCAAGTCCACATCCTGGACAGTCCTCGAACCGTTCCATGAGCACTCTTGCTATCAATTGACAGCTTCTAAACAGCAACATGTGCACGACTACATTCAAGATCCTGCCAGGAGTTTGCCTCCCGTTTTGGAAATTCCGCCATCCAGATACCTCCACTCCGACGTAAATCCTGAGTCGACAGAGATCCCGTAATAATCCGAACAAAATCCGAAAATAAGGCGCCACACTGGAGTTCTTATTTATTTCAGGGTACCTTCGGTTCTTTCAAACTGAGTTCAAATCATCCCTGTACAGCCCCCTGCAACCAAGTCCTCCTCGGGCACACACGCAATCAAAACACACGCATGCATTCCAGACACGCGGCATCATGTCAACTATAGCATCGAGTCTTGTTCCGGATGTATTTTCAGAATAAAAGAATGTAAGAATACTTCCAAGAGAGGCGCAAGATAATTCGCTGTGTTCAACACAGGACACGAGCCTGCGTAACGCATATTTATATAGGGTCATAGAAACTGCAAGATCTCCACTTGCGAATGATGTCAAGTCACTGGGAAGTGGGATGAACTTCCACTTCCAATCATGCGTTTGTGTGTGACAATCACCTCGCTTTCACCCATTATTGTGGAAAGGAGGTACTTATGAAAATACATTTTAGATGATTCACAACCATGCAGGCCGACTGGTGCACGCTGTTGTCATATTTGTAAATGAAATATGACTACATTTGCAATGTTTAGATTGCCGGACTGCAGTCGGTGGCTCCATACAGCGCTGTCATCCTGATGCCAAAGTTCTGTGTGGCTTGGGAAAATCAATTATCACCGATTGAAGTGTGCTATTTGTCCCAAGAATATGTATAACTTCTTCCTTCAGAACTTGTACAATTCAGTGGTCAGCCTTTGCTTTTGCCTGTTTCAGAGATGTCTGGGAGCACTTGACATGTCAGCAGGCAATTTTGTGTAAACCCAGTGACACCAAAAATGCACAATTTCTGAACCAATTGTTTTTTTGTGTTTGTTCATGTGTTTCATTGTAGTTATACATTGTACTGTCATTGTGATCTTAAAATATTACAATAAACTAATTTCTATATTGTATTGTTTTTTTGTCGCTGAAGTATCTATGGCACACTCACAGACAGCCCAGCAAATTGGCATTAAAATGGGCATCGGGAGTCCTGTAGTTCTTTGGATCTCCACATGCATGAGAGCATCTATCCTCCATGAAAATTGTTCAAAATCAGCAGCAGTCACACCTCACAGAGAGCAGCTAATAGTCCTGCATAAAGTCAAAGGTGACTTCCTCCTAATTGTTCAACGAAATATGTTTTTTTTTCTATTTGCATTTTTTAATTCAGGCCGGGGCTCTGTTAAACACTCAGAAAGGATGACTACACCTTTTCATTGCCAGAAATTCAGCCGCAGACGTTTGCTCTTCGCTCAGTTTTTTACCATTCATTTGGAAGTTACAGTGCTTTCAACTGTTTTTCTTATTTTGTTTGTAAGAGTTCAAAATGTACAAAGTGTGATGTCAAAAGCTGTTTGCAGCTTCCAGTGTTGTGTTTTCTGTGGAAACTGGTTCAAAATAATCGATGAGGTGCTTTCTTCCGCCGTCATCTGTACTTCTTTGAAGGTGTCGGACGTTTCACTACTTATCCAAGAGGCTTCGTCATCGAACTAAAAAAATATATATATATATATATATATATATATATATATATATATATATATATATATATATATATATATATATATATATATATATATTTTTTTTTTCAAAATAAGTATGTTTGGTGTAAAATGTACTCAATCCCTGCTCTCGATGCAAAAACATTGATCCCTGAGCTGACTTGTTACAAAAAGATTGACTTGTAACAAATACTTTTATTTTGAAGTCTCCTGGACTCTCATGCCACTGTCTGCGTGTGTGTATGTGCGTACGCTCTCTGTCCCGTCTCTTTCTATTTCTCTCCTCTTTCTCTCTCTGACACAGACTCTCTCTGTCATTATCTCTCTGCCTTTGTCTCTCTCTCTCTCTCTCTCTCTCTCTCTCTCTCTCTCTCTCTCTCTCTCTCTCTCTCTCTCTCTCTCTCTCTCTCTCTCTCTCTCTCTCTCTATCTTATCTATCTCTGTTACAGTCTCTCTCTCTCTGTTACAGTCTCTCTCTCTGTGTCACAGTCTCTCTCTCTGTCTGTCTTTCTGTCACAGTCTGCCTGTCTCTCTTGCTCTCTCCCTCCTATCTCCCTCCGTCTCTCCCTCTCTCTTTCTATCTCTCTCCCTCCCTGTCTGTAGCTCCCCTCTCTCAGGTTGTGTGCGCGTGTGTGTGCGTGTGTGCGCGTGCGCGTGTTTGTGTTTGTGTGTGTGTGTGTGTGTGTGTGTGTGTGTGTGTGTGTGTGTGTGTGTGTGTGTGTGTGCGTGTGCGTGTGTGCGCGCGTGTCTGTGCGTGTGTTTGCGCGTGTATATGGAGCTCTGGAGCCATTGGCTGAATCCCGTCATCATGTGCCAGTCTAGACGCTTTGGCGGCGGGGAGACGCAGAGACTGGTGGCGCAAACGGTTTCAAGTTTCTCAACTCTTTAAAAGTCTTAACATCCTGCTCTGCTTCAAGGGGAAACACATAGTAGTCATCGCAATAACCAACTCAACAAAGATGAAAATTCTGCTCAAACTTGGCAATTTCATTCGGTTACTGCAAATTGAGGTTTCAAGTGCTTTTGATACGTAGTATGGACTGTACAGCACAAAAAAACAAGGATAAAAAATACATATACAAAACCATTTCTAATGAAATTGTGATATGTTAAATAGACAAATGATTTGTAAATGGATATTTAAATGAATACACAGCAAAGACATGGTATTAAATGTTCAATCTATTAAACCTTATTGTTTTAGCAAATAATCATAACTGAGAATTTTATGGTGGCAAAACATTGCAAAATATCTGGGAGAGGTTGAAAAAAAAAGACTGAGGAAGTAGTGAAATGCTCATCAAACACCTGGTCGAAATTTATCACAGGTGAACAGACTCAATGGGAACAGGTGGGAGCCATGCCCGAGTGTAAAAAGAGCTTCCCTGACATTCACCAGCAAAAAATGGAGTAAAATTCACCTCTTTGTGAACGTCTGTGTGAGGAAACAATGGAGCGGTTTAAGGACAATGTTCCTCAGTATCATCAAAAGGTTTAGAGAATATGGAGTTGTTGGCGAAATTAGAAGGAAAACACATAAATGACGCGATGGTGAATCGTTGTGCACCAAGACTAATATTAGATTTTCCTTGACAAATTCCCAGCATACAAATCAGCCCATTTCCAAAGGAGCTTGGGCGCCATCTTTTGCATTTTCTGGGACACTACGTTTCAGTCCAGATGCCATTGATGGCTCGAATTGATATGGGAGGACTCCTTTAAACGATTGCAAACCTTTGTGCTTTCCTCTTCAGAACTATTTGAATCATATTCATAACTGGATGAGTAACAAGAAAGCATCTTCTCCGAATCTGAAGCCATTGTTTTGATTCTTGAGCAAGGCAAGACGTCTTGGCGTGACGTCACGAACAATGGGGTGGGACCTTCTGAAACTGGCCATTTCCGGTTTCATTTTGAAGTTGTTTTTGGAGACTTTAAGTCATTTTTATTGGTGTTTTTCATTTGACTAAAAATATCAGCCTGCGTGTTTTGCGTATTTTCGATGCTATGAAACGTTTTTCTGAAGTCAGTTAGGAAACAAAAAAATTGGTGTCGGTTGTCCTTTAAAACTCTCCTACACATAGCAAATTGCACCCAGAAACGCTCCTGGCGTGCATGACTCAATGTGAACTAAAATGGACTGATGAAAAGTGTGAAAATGTTCTGTGGTCTGATGAGTCCCCATTTCAAATTAATTTTGGAAATTGTGGATGTTGTGTAATCCTGGCCAAAAAAAGAAACAGCCAGACTGCTGTGGGTGCAAAGTTCAAAATGCCAAAATATGTGATGCCATGGGAATTTGTTCGTGTAATGCCAATGGCATGGTTACATCACACATCTGTAAAGGCAGCATTAAAGGTACATGCAGGTTTTGGAGGAACAGATGCGGCCATTCAAGCAATGTCTTTTATCATTGCTGCTACTGCTTATTTCCGTGTTACAACCGCATGGCTTCGAAATAAGAGTTGTCGTTACTTGACTGGCCTGCCTGCGGTCCAGACCTTCAATTTGCCCCTCGATGTGAGTGCGAGCATTGAAGGTTGTTCATCTCTGCATAGCCTGCGATATGCTGGGAACTGGTTCCACCCTCTGCCCAAAGAGAGTTGGGATAAGATCCAGCATCTCCCACGACCCTCACGAGGATAATCGGATTGGAAATTGAATGAATGAATGACTTTACAAATATTCATTTCTTGAGGGTGGCAGGAGGAAAAGAGGCAAAAAAGAATTGTGTGTCTGTGTGTTTCAGTTTCGTTCATGTTTGGGTCCGTTTCGGCAGTTGGCCATTGTGGCGTGCATGCGTCCATTTGCATGTTTTTGAATTCATGTTTGTGTGTATATGCTTGCCCTTGCATGCGCATAATCAGTCGATTGCGGGAGGTTGATCGCTTCAAAAGTCGATCTTTGCTCAAATAAGGTTGGCCACCCCAGATTTAGTGTTAACCTAACATGCTTTTGTATGTTTTTGGAAAACAAGTACGGGGAGGAAACCCGCAAGCGTGGGGAGAACATGCAAACTCCACTCAGGAAAGATTGAATCGAACTCTGACAAATTGTCCACCCAGTCGCTAATTTCTAGCCAATACTTTGAAATAAATCTACTGTGCGAGACTCCACTTTTAATAGGAAAGATGCAGTGCGGAATGGGCTTCTGATGACCACCATTATTTGGAAGAAAGCAGACACAGTTCTCCCTCAGGCAATTAAAATAATCTCCCACCTCTTAGGCATAAAAAATACTCAACAGAACGTTTGTTTTAAAAATCACCAGTGTAGCATGTATTCTCAAACTTTATTTATTGTTTTTGGTCGACACTTTGCATATTTTTGCATGATTGCATTGTTTTTCCTTTGTGTCGTTCGTCCTAGTTGTCCAACAGTAAAATAAACACATTACATTTCGTTGAACCCATCATCATGGTACAAATATGTTGGAATTGTAACCATAAAAGTGAAATATATCAATATTGAGGTGTATTACAATCACCAAATCCCATGGCTCAATCTCCCCCAAAAAGCTCAAAGTGGTTCCAGCAGACATGAAGTTTAGTCTACTTTCAGCCACCAAGATGTCTGGTGCGGCAGGCGTATGTAAAAGAGAATGCCTTTGGCACACCAGTTCAGCCAGAATGGTACAGAGCCATGAACCGGGCCCCCAAACACATACATTGAGAGTTTCATCGGCACGAAAATCATATCTTCGCTATATGTTCCTTTGGAGCTGCATGATTTGCGTCCACTTTCAGTGAACTGGCCCTTTAACAGAATCTGTGTCATTCCAGTCGCCCAACGAAAACATTGTTGCATGAGTGGTAGTGCTAAGGTGTGTGTGTGTGTGTGTGTGTGTGTGTGTGTGTGTGTGTGTGTGTGTGTGTGTGTGTGTGTGTGTGTGTGTGTGTGTGTATGTGTGTCAGAATCAGAATCAGAATCAGAATCAGAATCATCTTTATTGCCAAGTATGTAGAACACACACGGAATTTGTTTCCGGTAGAACACGTGTGTGTATGTGTGTGTGTGTTTGTGTGTGTGTATGTGTGTGTGTGTGTGTGTGTGTGTGTGTGTGTGTGTGTGCGTGCGTGCGTGTCTGTGTGTGTGCGTGTGTGTGTGTGTGTGTGTGTGTGTGTGTGTGTGTGTGTGTGTGTGTGTGTGTGTGTGTGTGTGTGTGTGTGTGTGTGTGTGTTTTGAGTGTGGGAAGAGATGGGTGGGGTGTACAGAGGCTATCAGGAGTGCAGACAGTGTGTCCAGCACCAAGCCGCCTCCCAAAATAAACGCCGTCCTTGCGTCTCCATGTCTGTCCGGGAGAGGACCTGGAGGCTCCCGACAGCCCTAGCGGCAGCGCTGAGGTGTCTAGGGGCCACAGGAACAGCATGTCATCACCTTCATCACTCCCCTAATAGCCCTCCTCAAGACCAGAGACATGACCGACTCTGGACTGCCACACCAAGGCGGCATGCTCACGCAAATACTCCCAGCCTCTTATAGGCCGGACTGGAAAGACTCAGAGGCCCTCTTATGAAAACATGGAACGGTGCTGGATATAATGTTCTGCTAAAATTTTGGACCCGTGCCAGTCTACCTCCTGCAAATGTTTGTAACAATGGGTAGATAAAATATATCATCCAACCTGTGATGAGTGAGGAGCAATGCCTTCTCTTTTGACGAAGACAATCAGTAGTACTGATTTCCATTTACAACCTTATTTCATTCATTTTTCCGGATTGCTTTATCCTCACTAGGGTCACGGGGGGTGGGGACGAGACCGAGGCTGCAGCAGTAAGCAGGAGACACCCTGAACCAGTTGCCAGCCAATCGCAGGGTACACAGACATAATTAAAAAAAAAAAAACACCTGCGCTCACATTCATACCGAGAGACAATTTGGAGTGTTCAAACAGACTGCCGTGCATGTTTTTGGAATGTGGGAATTGAACCCAGTACCTCTGTACTGTGAAGTCAATGTGTTCACCACTTGAGGAGTGCGCCGCCTCATTTACAAGCTAATAATTGAAAGATTATTACTGCCATATGTTACCCATTAAAATATTCTCTTTATTTTGTGACATTTGTCAAAGTGTTCTTTGATTTTTGGAGATCAGCGCATACACAAAATTGTAGCGTAAACGGCTCAGATTTCGGATTAGGGTGGGTTATTTGTTGAAGCGTTTAAAGTGATTTTGTCGTCCTCAAGTGGCCAATCATCATCATCTCTCTCTCTCTCTCTCTCTCTCTCTCTCTCTCTCTCTCTCTCTCTCTCTCTCTCTCTCTCTCTCTCTCTCTCTCTCTCTCTCTCTCTCTTCCTCTCCGTATCTCTCTGTCTACCTCTGTTTCTGTCTCTCTTCCTATCCCTCCTCTTCTTCAATCCCTCCCCCCCTTCTCTCTCTCTCTGTCTCTCTCCCTATCCCATTCCCTCTCTCTATCCCTCTCGCTCTCCCTCTCTCTCTTTCTATCTCTCGTTCTCTGTCTCTCTCTCCCTATCCCATTCCCACGACACATCATATATATATATATATATATATATATATATATATATATATATATATATATATATATATATATATATATATATATATATATATATATATATATATATATACATACACACACACACACAGTGGGACCTTGGCTTACGAACTTAATTGGTTCCCAGGCAGTGTGTAAGGTGAAAAGTGTGTATCCCAAAAAATAATTTCCCATCGGAAACCATTAAAATGAGAATAATCCGATCCTAATTTTCTAAGCCTTAAAACTACACAATATATACCTTATTTTATGTATAATAAATGTGCTATAGTATTATGATTAAACAAATAAACTGTACGGTACAATAAAGTCATTTTATTTACCTTTGTGATGGTCGTTAATGGCTTGATGGAATGGAGTGTCCTTTTTCCTCAGCATTAACATCATCAACACTTGATGAGGAACATAGGATTCTTTCACCATCTTGAGGAATGGTCCCTTGTCGGTGCTTTCTCTGTGATAATTGTATCTAGTTCATCAATTGTGATCTGTTTAGCTGGGTTAATAGAATTTTTGCATCAAGTGTACAGATGACTTGTGCGGGTTATTTGTGGAGCCGGATTGATGGGATATTTATCAAAGTTCAAATGGTTCCAAATTTCACTGTTTTCTATCCATTTTCTCAGCATTTTACTTGTTTTTCCCCTTTTCTTTTTTTTGTTTCAAGCTCTGTCCTCCCCCTTTCGTGTGTGTGTGTTTTCTCTCTCTCTCTGTCTGCCTGTCTCTTTAATGTTTAACCCCCCCCCCCACACACACACACACACTGCTGGGTTCTTGACCAATCACATGGCTTTAACCGAAGACACCATTTTGTTTTTTGGAGAACGGCTTCACTCTATCTGTCTGTAACCCCATCCCCCACTGCTGCGTTCTTGACGAATCAAGGGGCTTTATCCGACGACTGGGGGCGGGGAATAGAGGACAAAAAAAAGTCCGCTGCCATTTCGTTGTTTGGAGAACGGGCTCATTCAATAACGACACATCACTCATTGTGGCAATTTTCATAAATGTGACGTTCGTAAACCGAGGTCCCACTGCATATATATATATATATAAAAATATATATAGTCATTCATTCGTCAGCACTTTCTGTGCCCTCTTTGTGACATGCAGCAGTTCACATCTCCTGTCCCACGTAAATCCGCTTCAATTCCAAGCCGCAACAAATTCCACACATGCATCGGCATTCTGCGCTGACATTACTTTCTTCTTATCGTGGGCGACGTGTCGCTGGTGCCACTTCTCATGGGCATAGTGCCCAATCCTTGAGCAGCAGACACGTCCGCTGATGCAACATGGGAGGCCGGATGCCAGGAGGTACCAGCCGCCCACTGGTGCCGTTGAATGTGTCTCTCTAATTGTCTGTTTTGGTTGATTTGATGTATTTCAGAGACTACGCTGGCACAAGTGGTCTGCCAGGTTTGTCGGTTGGATGCCAAAGTTTCGAGCTGCGTTGTATTTATGTTGCCTCGTTTGAGGAGGTCCCTGGTGTAGCCCTTGAGGCGTCGCTTTTGCCCCCCTGCAGAGTGCTTTGCCTCATTCACCTGTCCATAGAGGACTTGGCGGGGCAGGCGGTGATCGGCCATGTAGATGGTGTGTCCAATCCACCGAAGATGTTTCTTTGCAACTGCCGCTTCCATGCAGATGGAATTTGTGCACTGAAGGATGTCTGAGTGGGGAACTCAATCTTCCCAGGACAGGCCAAGGATCTTCTGCAGGCTGCGGATGTGGAGGGCCTCAGGAGTAGTAATGTGCCGGCGCTATGTAGTCCATGTTTCTGCCCCATAGAGGAGAGTGGACAGACATACTGCATTGTATACGGCAATCTTGGTACCAATTCTCAGGTGTCGGTTCGCAAAGACTCTGCTGCGTAGCTGACCAAAGGACGACGAGGCTTTATTTATACGTTTGTGTACTTCTGTCAATGAAGCAATTGGAAGACAAAGTGGAGCCAAGGTATGTAAAACACACACATACACACGCACACACACAATGAGATAAACAACCATTCACTCTCTCACTCACACCTAGGGACAATTTGGAGTGTTCAATCAGCCTGCCGTGCATACTTTCGCAATGTGGGAGGAAAGCAGAGGAAACCAGAGGACCTGGAGAAAACTCAAGCGGGCTCAGGAGAGCGTGCAAGCTCCTCTCAGGAAGGTCGTAGCTGGAATTGAACCTCTGTCAACGTGCGAACCCCTCCACTACCGGGCAACAAAACAACCATCATGTCGTGCACCTTATTGATTGTTTTACTTTTAAAAGAGAATAAGCGGGCAGGTCAAGAAGCATTGAACCCAACCATTCCTTGTCAGCAAGTCTCAGTTGAGCACCAATTCTTGTCCGCTGGGCCTGTGGCATGAGTGTCAATAATCTAGACTCTCAACACATTCTGCACCCTCACAAACCAGATCTAATGCTCCACAGGCCCTTTGAACTTTCACTGCAACACCCTTTCAGTGAATTTCCGTGCACGCGTTTTTTGAAAGGCGACCTGTTTATTTTTCTTCCACCATCTTTGTGAGTCTGACTCTCACGCTCACCACTGGGTCAAAGCAAGACTTTGGCTTTAACTATTGAGTATTTTTACCTGGAAAATACATTTTTACAAGAAAAAATAATGTTTAGCGTGTATTTTTTCAAGATAATTTCAATAAGTGAATTTGCTACCACCTTTGGGATTTCATCAGAATATTTTCTGAAATTGAAGCCTTATTATACTAACCCATTAAGTTCATCTAAAGTATTTGGTTAGGTAAAATGCACTTGCTCCTGTAATTAAACAATCTCTAAGAAAAAAGGCACAGGGTATGAGGTTGTTGTACATGCAGAGATGCTGGATGAAAGATTTAAATTGTCTTCTCAGATTGTTCGGTTTAAAATGTGCATAAAACACTCTATCACAGATCTTGTGGATCGTATTTGTCACTGTCCGCTTAAAGATAGTAAAAGAAATTTGAATTTCAATAGACCATCAATCAGTGCGATCCTACGAAACATTGAATCACCAGTCCGTAGCGTAAAGGTCATCAGTGTTTGTGTATGTAATATGTTAACTTTCACAGAATTGTTTTTTGTTTGGACTTCCACGTGGGGGAACAGTATCGAAGAAAACGAGGAAGGAAGCAGGATGAAAACAAAGGAAGGGGAGGGGAACCATGGTGTGATGGAGCCCGTTCCTCTCACGGCTCTCTGCAATCATGTGGACAGTGGCGCCACTGCCACGACTTATGGCTGTGGCCGTTCACCACCAATTATTATTTTATTATTTATTTATTTGGCTAAAAGACCAATAGTCAAGGAAATTTAAATCAGTAATGGCGTGCAAAGCAGGTGCAAGTCTCACTTATTTGCCTATATTACAGTAGTTAACTATAATACAGTATTTTGTATCTGTGAGTGTGTCTATGAAAATAGGGAGAACCATTTCCACTCAAATTCAAAGCCTTCTCTTAACCTAATATGCATGTGTCTCGAATCGAAGATGTACCGTTGGATGTTCCGTCTGTATGAAATAGCACCTCTTGCACAGCATTGATATATTATTTGGTAAAGGTGTATTTTACAACTTGTAGTTAACTGCGCGCACATATGAAGCCTGACTTGATCGCCGCTTCCTTTTAAGGTGACGATGAGCAAGATGAGTGTAGTGAAGAACTGAACAGAAGAGTTTTACATCAGAAGCAAGATTATTAAACTGGGAAGTCAGATGTCACACTTTTTTTTGTTTGTGTCAAAGTATTAGCCTCGAGGGGATTGGGGTGAGTGTGCTCCATTGCGAAAACAAGCTTAAAATGCAGTAAGGCTTGATGAACTTGAAGAAGCCAACACCCACACATTGTCAAACATAATCTCAATTCTGATTCTGTTTACATAATGGGGGTGAAATGTTGAAGGCAACACACTCTGCACAGCTTGTAATTGCTTGTGATTCTCTCCCCCGACTTCAAAGACAAAGATTGTTGCAGTTCAAAGGTCAAAGGCTCCACCAGTGCCCGAATGGCCCCCAATTTCCTGTTATGTCTAGTGTGCTGCAGGTCTAAAGGGATCTCAAATGGGAAGGCCACTTTCCTTTAGGTCCAACGGCTCAGCCTGTAAAAGTCCAGCTTTTATTTACCATTCTACATGAAGACAAACTGCAATAATAATCATGATTTGATTAATTCGCCATGTCACTCAAAACAAAATTATGTTGCCTTTGCAAAGGCAGAATCCTGTATTTAGTGTCGTTTCCGTAACATTGAGGCTGCTCGGTCGTTGTATGTTTTTTGTTCATCTTGAATCAACTACATCGGTTGAGGCCCTTTTTGAGAAGAATCCAAGGCAAGCGTTGTAAATGGAATGCATGTTGAACTCCCTTATTTCATCTTGTCAGGAGAAACCCTTTTCACTGCCATCCGTGGTTCATGATACTCTCTCCCTTTGCTCTTCTCCCCAGCTTCAAGTAGACGGCCAAGAAGGACTCTCACATGCTATAAATTATCCCAGGATACATCTCACTCGGTGCTGCACTCCAACAGTATGAAATGGAAAGTGTGTGTGTGTGTGTGTGTGTGTGTGTGTGTGTGTGTGTGTGTGTGTGTGTGTGTGTGTGTGTGTGTGTGTGTGCGTGTGTGTGTGTGTGTGTGTGTGTGTGTGTGTGTGTGTGTGTGTGCGTGTGTGTGTGTGGCGGGGGTGGGGGCCTAACTGTGTGTACATTTTACTGAAAGTATAATTTATGATATTGCCTCAAGTAAGGCCTTGGTTTTGGAAAATAATATTTTTTTCAACTTCCATGGCCAACCAGAGTTGAAATAAAGTCTCACTATTACACACACACACACACACACACACACACACACACAAACCCACACACACACACACACACACACACACCCTCGCGCCTCGGCAGACAGGCAGGTAAAGGTTGGGATGTAGATCGACCGGTAAATTGAGAGCTTCGCCGCCTTTTGGCTGAGCTCCTTCTTCACCACGACAGTCCGCATCACAGCAGATGCTGCACTGATCCGCCTGTCGATCTCTCGCTCGCTTGTGCCCTCATTCGTAAACAAGACTCACAGACACCTGAACTCCTCCACTTGAGGCAAGATCTCCTCCCCAACCCGGAGAGGGCACTCCACCCTTTTCCGACTGAGAACCATTGTCTCAGATTTGGAGGTTCTGATTCTCATCCCAACCGCATCACATCCGGCTGTGAAACACTCCAGAGAGAGTTGGACAGCCCCACTTGAAGGCACCAACAGTACCACACCATCTGCAAAAAGCAGAGATGCTACACTGAGGCCACCAAAACGGAACCCTGAGGTTTCCCAGGAAAAAGGAACTATGTGGGGCTTGAACTGACTAGGATTGAACCCAATGTTTCACAATGGTAATGTGTGGGGTTTGACCTCACTAGGCCTGCACTCACCAATGTTGGTGAGTGCACCACTACACTACCAGTGACTGTGAATGGTAAAGGTCTTCGGTCATATTCGATACAAACAACTGAAATTTCCCAGTAAATTGTGAACACCAAGTGTGTTTATTGAATTTTCACAATGGCCCACCGTTGGATTTGAACACATGAAGTCTGGACCAAGTAGAAACAAGTGCACCACTCGACTGTGAGTGCATCTGACTTTCTCTCAATTTTGGTCATATTTGATACCAACAATTGAGGTTTCCCAGGAAAAAGTTAATACCAGGTGCTTCATGTTGAATTTTCAGATCACTGAGGTAGGGTTGAACCCAATTTCCTTGGACCCAAAGCAGCAAGTGGAAGTGGATGATCCTTGATCATATTTGATCACCAAAAACCGAGGCTTCCCAGGAAAAAGTAACTATGTGTTTAACGTTTCACAATGTTGATGTGAGTGGTTTGAACCTACCTGGCCTGGAGACAATGTCAGTGGGTAGACCACTACACTAGCAGTGACTGTGAATGGTAAAAGTCCTAGTTCATATTTGATACCAACAACGAAGGTTTCCCAAAAGAAAGTTACAAAGTGTTCCAAGTTGAAAGTTCACACAACTTGCGCTAAAGTAACTCTGTGTTTCAATTTCCAAAATGTGAAAGTGTGAGGTTGGAACCCACTTAGCCTACGCACAATGTTAGTGAGTGCACCACTACACTACATGTGAATGCAAATTGCAAACGTCCTAGGTCATATTTGATACCAACAACTGAGGTTTCCAAAGAAAAAGTTACAAAATGTTTCAAGCTGATTTTTCACAATATCACTGCGTGGGGTTTGGCGGTCTCTGGGTGCTTCGTAAATTTTTGGGAAAACTACCCGCTTTTCTGTCTGACTTTTCAATGTGACAAACTTGTGCTTGCAAAGTTCAGTCCCTTTTGGAAATTCCTGGTCAATGTTAGCATGGAGTGCGCTAAAGTGGCGCTGAAGATTTGAAGCTTTGAAATGTGCTATGACGCCTGACATATAAGGCAGAATGGCTTGCTATTACGTTAAAAAAAAAAAAAAAAAAATCTCCCACTCTGTTAAAAAAAAGTCCTGTGTTGATCTTCATATTTTTGTTTTGCTGTGCATTTTTTTCCCTGCCATTTTGAGAGCGAATTTGACACAAATTGTTTACGACTCAAATGATTGATTTTCATCTCACGCACATGCGGGTTGTCGCTACCTGGTCAGCTTGCTACCGCATTTTCACGACTGTAAGGCTTAAATGTCCTCCAAAATGTGCAGCGCGCCCTACAGTCGTGAAAATACGGTACTGAGTGAATGAATGGTGTCACGTTCTGAATGAGCCAGAAAGTAACTGACTTGTCAAAACGAAGTGGGATGTTTGGATCCCCAAGCAGGCGACACAGAAAGAAGATCATTGCAGTGTGTTTACTAACGTAACAAATGGCGCTGGTCCAAAAAAAGGTGAATCAGCGGAATCGTAAGAAATAAACTAACCGGCGGTGGTGCAAAAATAGGCACAATCCCGAAAGAAGGTAGACACTTACGGGACGCGGGGGGAAAAAACTAGGAGCGGATCAACATATGCACGCAAGCTGAGAAAGACAGTCCAGGATACGGGCGAGATACGAGGTGAACATCAATAATCCGGCAATAGCGAGATGACGGCGACCCGTATAAATACATAGTGTCAGTAGATGAGGGGATTGACAGCAGGTGGTGGAAGCGGGGATGCGCAGCCCCGACCCCAGCTGTCAATCCGCACGTGACAAATGGAAGCGCCAGCGCCAAACATTTTTGACGCTTGTCATGTGAAAGCCCCTGAAGAGCCGCATGAAATCGGCCAAAGAGCCGCATGAGGCTCGCGAGCCGCGGATTGGCCAGGCCTGTCCTAGGTAATATTTGATAACAACAACTGAGGTTTCCTAAGAAAAAAATCTAAATCTTTCAAGTAGAATTTTCACAACTTTTCTGAGTGGGGCTTGAAACCACATTACTTGGACCCAAAGCAGCAAGTGTACCAGTACACTAGCAGTGACTGCAGAAGAAGATAATCCTTGTTCATATTTTAATCCCAACAACTGTGTTTTCTAGGGAAAATGTAACTTTATGTTTAAAGTTCAACATTAAAAATATAAATGTGTGGGCTTGCAATGCAACTGGCCTTCACCATACGTCAGTGAGTGCACTACTATAATAAGAGTGACTGAGAATGGTAAAGGTCCTTGGTCATATTTGATACCAAAAACTGAGGTTGCCTAGGCAAAAGTAACTACGTGTTTCAAGTTCCAAAATGTCAGCGAGTGAACCACTACCCATACCAGTGACTGTGAATGGTAAAGGTCCTAGATCATATTTATATATGACCAAAAACTGAGGTTGCCTAGGCAAAAGTAACTACGTGTTTCAAGTTCCAAAATGTCAGCGAGTGAGTTATCCACTTATCCAGCACCCAACATCTGTAAGTGCACCACAACACTAGCAGCGACTGTCAACGTTATGGGTCTTAGCACCCAGTTGTCAAATTCATAAAGCTCGCAGACAACACCACGGTCATCGGTCTCATCAAAGACGGCAACGAATCTGCGTACCGACAACAAGTGGAGCTCTGGTGCCGTCACAACCTAGAGCTGAACATGCTCACGACAGTAGAGATGATCGTGGGCTTCAGGAAACATCCATTGCCACAACTGCCCCTCACACTATCCAACTGCCTTGTGTCAACCGTCGAGACCTTCAAGTTCCTCGGAATAGCAGTCTCCCAGGACAGAGGATGTACTTCCTGAGCCTGCTAAAGAAGCATGGCCTGCCACAGGAGGTGCTATAACACTCCCACACGGCTCTCATCAAATGCAACCTGCAATATAATTACAGATTTCTCTTGGTATTATATTTGTAGCCTACAATCTACAGTTGCAGTCCTTCCCCTCGGGTGAAAAGTTGATCATAGTAAGAACATAAAAATACCATCAAACCAAAATTTAGGTAAATCCAAGGCATACATACAGTCATTCAAATAAGCTAATTTTAGCTCTGGCTTTTCTTCTCCAGAAACATTTTCAGGATGACTGCTTTTACTTTGTATGTGTCCTACCCTGTGGTCCTATACTGTCTCTATTATAGGGTTGTAAACAAAGTTACTAAAATGAGAGTAGTGCTGCATTCAGTTGTCAGGGCCAATTGTACATGTGGCCTGTGAGAGGGACCAGGATTCACTATAATTTAACACCAGGGCGACTGACACGAATGTTTCCCAAACCCCAACAAAATTACAGAGATGCCTCTGGGAAATTTAAAAAGGGGCCAGTTGGTCCCCTTGTGTCTAAAAAGGGGCCACATTCTAAATATGATGGGCCCGGTTTAACTAGATTGCAGAAGTATCCGAAACTGATTGACATAAACCAAAATACATTAATTGGAGCAGATTTCTAAATTGCAAATAAAAAAAAAACATTATTTGAGTAAAATCTATTTTTCTAATATATAAACTATTTTAATTTGAGTCAACTACTTTATTCATACATGAAATAAAAAAACCTTTTCTATTTTCTGTAGTTACTACACAATCAACCCTGTGCTATTTTGATATTCTACAGTATTACAGGGAAGACAAAGAACATATTTGGCACAATATTTATTATAGGTGTCAATTTAAACAAATTTCTTTGCTGTGTCGATTTGTCAATGTGCTGCAACTGCTCTGAAATTATTCCCATTATCCACTAAATTCGAATCATTAACAGCAGTTTGACGAAATGATGAACCTTCTGTTGTTTCTTAACAATATGTTTGCTGCTTGTTTTTAATGTACACTAAAGTCTCGTTATATTGATATTCTCGGGAGTCGGAAAAAATATCGATATAACCGGATTATCGATATATCCGATGCAGCATGTAAATTTGCTCCTTGCGTTCATAGAAATAGTATCGTAATAAGCAGTACTATCAATATAACGAGACTTCACTGTATTTTAGAGTTTTACTCCTGTTCTCTCGCTCCATATTGCAACCATGTATGTCGATGTTGTTCGATGTAAATACTGCAATGTACCATGGGTAGAATAATATTTGATTATCTCATTTGGCAGTTTCCGGCGGATCACGACAAAAAAAAAATGCCCCCCTTTTTAAATTTTCGAGATGCATACCTGAAATTATTTCTAGAGAATGTAGTCCTAAAATAATAATCCAAATTGAGAGTATTTGAAGCACCTTTGACCCTCAAACATGGGTGGGTGAGGGGAACAAACAACGTAGAGAGCTACCTTATCTAAGCCTTCAGTCCCTAATTGTCTGGACTGTACAGTTAATAATGATATTATCATTGATTGTGCAGTTGATTTTTTTCGTTTTGAACCCAGGTTATATTATATTAAGATCACAATTGAAGGTTGGTTGATGCACATGACAACAAATTGAGGTTTCATCCACACTCTTCCACATGGTTACGTAATTAGGATTGTGTTTAAGGTGAGAAGTGTCAGTCAGGTTTCTATCTGAATTACAGGTTAGCGTCACAATTGAAGGTGCTAAAGGTTGCCCTTGTCTATTTTGGTCATGAATCAATCAAATTGGGATGAATGATGCCTTGAAACAACTTAAAATGACAAAATGAAGGGCACTGCTATGTAGCCATTCAACAAAGTTTTCTTTTGAAGAACACAACATGCAATCATCTGCCGGGAGCTGGAACCCCATCTATAACATTCAACAATTCGATTATTGATTATGATTGTTTTCGCATCGTCCATCAATGAATGAATCAATCATTCTTTAAAATGTGGGCCTGTTGATGCTCGCAACAAGCCATGAGTTAATTCAGGGTCACAGGTTTCCATGCAGGTTTATTTGAAGAACGCCTGAATCAGTGACATGCAGTCAGGGGAGGCAGGTGAGGCAGTGCCTCACTTGTCATCATGGAAACCTGTCATGAAAATATCAAATGAAAAAATTAATTAAACAGTTATATGTATTTAGTGATTTGTACTTTAAAGTTCTTGTCCATTTAACGTCACCGTTTTTTGGATTTTTTTTCAAAATCGCTGAATTTTCACATTTACCGTTCAAATACTAAGTAGAGACAAGCGGTGAGGCAGCAGCCGGCTGAGCCTCACCATGGATTGCGCAATCACTATGCTAACTGTGCTGGCTTGCTCTGCAGGAAGACCGCATTGCTGTCATTCTGCATATCGCTAGTAAAGCGTTCAAACACGTTTCGGATATGAACTAAATTTCTACAGTTTAGCTGGTGTATATAATGTACAGTCACTGTACATTATAAACACTGTACTACAGTGTTTATTTTGTTTTATTTTTATCAAAACTGTGCGTAGGTGAGGCACAGTTCTCCCGCCTCACGACAGGGAGCGCTTGTGATTCCAGAGATACTTGCGACTCTACAGCTGCAGAATAATAGAATTAGGGACAGCACTTTGAGGTTGGAGGACAGTCAGTGCTGATCCGGTTGTCATCTAGTGTCTCGTCGGGAAACTTGTAGAACAACTGAGTCTGCAACCTCGATTGTACGACAGAAACTGTTCCACGTTCCACATATTCTCTCGGACCGCGCAAACCGCTTTCCTATTGTAAAGATCAGCAAAACGAATAGTTTTGAATGTTCCTTTTGCGATCATTGTCCCTTTTCGTGTTCAAGACAAAATATAGCAAGCATAAATATAGCTTTGAACCTGAAGGGGTGTAGGAATAGTTTGTACCTTGTAGCTCATATTAAAGTGATGAGAAAATGCTGTGGCTGTTAGTGTCAGAATTCATTTATTTTAAAAGAACTTTGAATGTTGCTGAATTTTAACAAGCTGATGGAGAGGTAGGTAAACAGCAAAGAACACACGCATAGATAACAACTCAGACCTATGAACAATTTTTAGTCTTTTATGCTCTTGAATGTTTCTTGAATCTGAGAAGAAACCAGGTAGCACATTGGTTGATTGGCTAGTACGTTGGTCGATTGGTTTGTATGTCTGCCTCGCAGTGCAGAGGTGTAGAGTCAAATTCAGGCTTCTTCAAACATCTCAAAAATAATTAATTGTGAGCGCAAGTGGTTGGTTGTCCCTGTGATTGGTTGGCAACCAGTTCAGGTGTACCCCATCCACTGCCTGACGGCGTATCGAATAAGCTCCGGCATGTCCACAACCTTTATGAGGATAATTTTATGAGAAAATAGCTGTATTAAAAAAACATGGATTGAATTACAAGAGCATCTGTATTGTCACTTTTTGATTTAAAAAGAAATTAACTCGAGACAAAACATCCCTGCAGCATATGACTGAACTCCGTTACATGTGTATGGGGAGGATATTGATGGGCAGCACATCAGAAAAATGTGGAGGTGCACAGACAACCTTTACATGAGGTCAAACAGGTGTCATTTACAAAGTAATCTGGATTGCATACAGGAAGCAAACAAACATGATGACAAAACCAGATTTGTGATGAATGTCACAAGAAAGAGGCTTGTAGTAATAATTTAGGATTATTATAGATCCTGTGTATAAAAAATACTTGTTTTCTTGCTATGCAGCATCAGAATCTCCTCATCTGTCGCCGATCTTGTCTTCTCTGCTTCTTCTCGTTGACTTCCTCCGGTGCGGACGGACTCTCTGCAGAAAACCAGGGGCCTAGAATGTTCACCCAAAGCAGGTGAGCAGCACGAGCCGGCGCCTGGCAAACAAACGTCACACCATTACTTACGTCTCTTTAAAAGAAGGAATTAGATATACTGTATGTGCGTGGGTTGAGAGCAAAAATGGGAGTGGGAAAACAAATATCTGAAGTAAGTTGTAGTAGACACTCTCACCAGTAACCACAGATACCAAAAATACGAAGAGATGCAACTCAGCACTTGGACAAACACCGTGAGCAGGATAACATCCTTTAGGTGCCTGGTAGACCAAAAGAAAAAAGGTGGAAAAAAGTCCTTGATCACTACTGAAACTTTATTCAACACCCAACACTGACAATTTAAAACAATAAATCTGAGTTGCCTTGACTTTGTGCTCCCATGTCAAAACTGTGTGCTTTGTTAATACATCTGGATATTATTAGCAGCAGGTGCTCATTTTAACTCATTTGCTGCCATTCCCGAATTTATTCAGGAATTGAAAATATGACGTGGAGCGCCATTCCCGAATTTGTTTGGCTTTTGTTTTTTCTTGCGGGGGTGCCGATCAAGCGCTGGTCACTGCCAATGTTTTTCCCTTCCACGAGGGGGCAGCATTTGCCTTATGTCCATGTTAGTGCTTTGTTACAGCTTCAGCTGTTGTTAACGCGCTATATAACTCAATATGTACATACAAAAACCCTGGCACTGGAATGGACACATTTTTTTGCACATGTCTAGTAGTGAATGAATTAATGGAAACATTGACTGTACAGTCAATAAATACTGTGTGATGAGAGTTTAGTATGGTGTGATCACCTACTCTGCCATGCCCTGCTCCATGTTTAAGTCTATTCCTCCATCAAGGAGACTTCCGTCATCAGCAAACGCCGGTTTGGCCATGGTGGACATGGAGCGGTAACTCCCAACATAGACTGCTAGCGCAAATGCTAATAACAGCTGCATGAAGGCGGAAACAGAGAAACTTTCATTGAGAAGAATGGTTTGCCCAAAAATCCACTCAGCACTCAAATATAATACTCACCCATGTCCAAAAAGTAGATGAATTGTAGAACATCAAAAGATTTACAGCACCATATATGGCCTGTGCAAGAGAATGATGATTTACAGTTTGTGATTGGAGTTACACAGTCGACAACTAAAACGGCTTGCACGACACACTCAGCCGACATGCATTGTGATGGACATGTTCCCATTTAATGGCATACAAATGCAAAATTCACGCTTACATTTGCTCCCAGAATGACTCTTGTGTAGAACTTGAGGGTTGACTCGTTCTCCTCGAAAATTTGCTTCTTTCCCTTCGTGCCAACTTTGCCTTTGGGCTGCAAGGA
This sequence comes from Hippocampus bargibanti, assembly GCF_051943395.1. Classification (NCBI taxonomy): domain Eukaryota; kingdom Metazoa; phylum Chordata; class Actinopteri; order Syngnathiformes; family Syngnathidae; genus Hippocampus; species Hippocampus bargibanti. Next base: position 12,940,482 of record NC_142736.1, on the reverse strand, counting down.
GGGGTAGGGTGTGAGGGGAGCAATGTCAGTTTCATTAATGAACTTTATGTAAGCATTTTCATGTCAGAAAATGAATCATTGGTTCCTGGTGAATTTGAGTTTTCTCCTGATGTTTAAGTTTTTCGGTCATGATTTTGTGGGGAATCTCACATTTACTGTAGGTACACTGTAACTCAAAATATATTGTGACGAGATTTGTTTGTGGCAGGATATGGAGTTGTACTCCCTCCTGCTTGGGCAGTATGGGATGGCAGTCATTAATTACAGGACAGCCGCCAACAGATAAACCTGGTTGGAACTTCCTCTTTCTGTTCCTCCTTCTCAGAGAAGGAACAGAACAGACTGCTGTGGCTGTTGTCATGGCTCACGGATACAAGATACAGTTCTTAAACTGTCTCTTTTCTAAGGTTTTAAGCACTGGGCTATCTTCTTCTTCTGGTTTTAATTCTGACACTCTCAGGGTGGAAGCCGGAGGCTGAGACTGCTTCTGCAGCATTCCCCACAGATGCAACCAAGGCATCCTGACTGTACTATCCCAGATGATTTTTTTTAGCAATATTGCAGACCATGCGTGATTAAGTTGATTTAATAAAATAATTGTCATGTTCTTTTCTAAAATAGAAAGTATTTTGTTTATAAATTGTGTTATCTTAGCATAACATTGTTTAGTTTTGCTGGGTTAATGCTGCATTTTGTTACTCGCGGTATGGGGCTGCCACAACTGTTTTAAGCGTGTGTTTCTTTTTATTTGACAGGTGCTGAGGGTCACTGTGGTGCAACGGTTCCAGGGTCGTGGTTCCTTGGTCGTGGGTCTTCACTTTTTGGTTTAACATGTCACGGGTGCTGTGTAGTTTTGGGTACTCCCCATCTTTATTTCCGCTGATGTGGTAAACCCATTGATGAAGTTTGATAATTACTGGAGGGAATATCATTCATATACTATATGTCAAAGTAAGTGTGATATTTTGCTGCATCCTCCAATTGCGCACAGCTAACGGTATAGTGGCACGATCGAATCAGTGAACGCCAAAGAAAAGAATAAATAAGTGCATGCGTGTGAAACCTCACCGCCATGAGCTCTCGGGGATATACTTGTGGTCGTTTCCACTGTCCTTCACAACACGTTGTTCTCGAACCGACCTTTGCTACGTTTATGTAGCAGCATTGATAACTTGGAGACCAAATCGCTCTCTGTTCATTTAACTAACACATCAGCATGAAATACGTGTGATATCAGTATTTCCGGCGCGCGAAACCAACGTCACATCGTGCTGTGGAATCTGACATGGTAGTACACTATACCCTCTAGTGGCCATTTTATAATATATAATATAATTAGTTTGCACAGTTGTGCTTACCGAGCTCTAACGCAAACCTTAATTTTGTTTCCAAATATCACGATACAGACATTGAGACGTGTTAATATAGAACTATAATGGCAAAAATGTGATAGAAACACAATTTCACGTTTCCACATCATTTGTCAAGGCCTCTCGATTCCAGAAGTATCGGCTGGTGCCACACAAGCTAACTTGGAACAGACCAGGGAAATCCGACTGGTTCATGGAAACAAATTATCGCAAAAGTACGAGATGGTGTTGAAGGGATGTGTTTTCGACTCAGTGCTCTGAACATCAAGTTGAAGACATTGAATTAAGTGTGGTTAAACGGCGGATGAAAATTGTGCAAAACACATTAGTAGTTGGAACAGAGACTTTTAGAAACAAAGTCAAATGTAACAGATAAGAAAAATAGGCGGATTGTGAGACGTGTGGATAAGTATTTCACGACAGTCTTGGGAACACAATTTTTGCGTCATTTGGCAAGGCCTCCAACCACGTACGGGTATTTTTACCACATTCAAAATGGCGCAGGTGTTGACGTGTCTAAGCAGATGATCCATTTGATAAAAGCGGTATCTATGAAGGACTTGACTGGTCTGAACTTTTTGTTGGTCATATTTTTGCAGTCATAAGTATTTTGACTTTTGTCGGCCACTGTAGACGCTCTCTAATCATCTGTTTGTTTTGTTCAACAATCCTAATGTAGGTTCACAACTAAATTAACACTCGGTCTGGTAGGTAGCGAGCCTCCCTTTGACACTTGGACACATAATGGAGTTTTTGCTTCAAGTGAAAATCGGCGCTTTGTTTGGTTTGCTCCTACTAACTCTTTTTTTCGGATTCATCCCTGCTCGAGTCACATGGTTCAGAGACACAAACGGGACAGGTAAGTGCAATTATTGATTTCACCAATAGTGGGGGTATACTTGGTTGATTTTAAATTGAGTACCGTTCTCTATTACATTGACCGAATGACAGGAAAACAAATAAGTGGTTTGCAGATACAGTATATATTTTTTTTTCAAAGGGGGACTGATCAACGAGGCTGGATTACTTAAATATGATTTTTTTTCTCAGTGAAGGGTCACGTGCTCAGATTAGATGTTATCAGTGAGTTGATCAATTGCGAACAGAACAAACTTGCTGGTATTTTGATGAGATTACATCGAACATGTTGATCCGTGTCAGGGACTGTAACATTTACTTTGAATTAAGACATTGAATTTAATGCAATTGTTTTATGTGTAACTCATACACTGCTGCCAAAGGGATATTAAATGTTCACATGCATTACCAATGAAATCCAAGGTCGTTACCATAGTGAACTTCTCCAAAAGGGAATTGAGATTTAGTCTAGTGTGAGAGTCAAACATTACTTCTGTCTCAGCCTTAGGACCTCCCTGAAAATGTATCAATTCAAGAGTCAGCTCTTCTGAAAAAGCACATATTTATTCTCAACGGTTTCGGTAGTTGGTCTAATTTGTCATTGAATCACCCCCCATAAAAGCTTGTGGGATCTAGTTGAATGTGTAATCACATAACTTAAAAAAAAATCTTTACATTTCAGAGACTCATCGCACAGTTTTGAGTTTGATAAGCTGCTTTGCCGGTGGAGTCTTCTTGGCAGCATGTTTGTTGGATATCATCCCAGATTACCTGGTGGACATCAATGCCGTCCTGGAGTCCAACATGATTGAGGTTAACCCACCTGGCTCGGGGACTCCTCCCTACCCTGCACCATTGTGATCGCTTAAGTGGTGCATGACACTATTTTCAAAGCAAAATGATTTATTACATGTTACCATTAAAGGACAACCGACACCATTTTTTTGTTTCCTAACTGGCATCAGAAAATCGTTTTATAGCATATAAAATACCCAAAACACACAGGCAGATATTTTTAGTCAAACGCAAAACATCAATAAAAATGACTTAAAGTTGCCCAAAACTGCCACTAATTAGCTCAAAACTGGAGAGATTCACAAAGTCCCGCCCCCAGTTCGTGACGTCTCGTCAGGAAACTCCTTCACAAACTGCCTTGCTCCAGAATCAAAACAAAGGCTTCAGAGAGTTCAGATACGGAAAAAGATCCTTTCTTGTTACTCATCCAGTTATGAATATGATTCAAATATTTCTGGAGAGGAAAGCATACGTGTTTGCAATCGATTAAAGAAGTCCTTCCGTATCATTTCGAGCCGTGTAAACAAAGCGACGAAACTGGTGACGGACACGACATATGAAGCATATATGAAGCTCCTTGAATAAGCAATGAACTTCGGTGATATGTGGCATAAAAGGACATGAATAACAAATAATAAGCTACACGATGTCAACATCAATGCAGATTGTTCAATAGTTTTGCATGCAAAACGTTGTTTAAACTTTCAAGATGAAGAGTTACAGTTCCGATCTTATGTTTGAATGACACCTACTTTATGCGTGTTACCGCAATTGGCTGCCACACAACGATTCACCATCGTGTTATTTTTGTAGTTTTCCTTCTAATTTCACGATCAAAATTGTTTTTAGACGAAACAAAGTACCCAAAATGCACCGTGTCGCTTTCTCGGTCAGGGGCGTTCCCCCAGCGATGTCACTCCGACATCGTCATCAACTCGAAAACAAAACTTCATGAATATTCAGCGCAAGTTTTAAAACATAAAATATAGCTGTATGCGGTGGTATCTTTGTAAAATGCGGTCAGTAGAAGTCTTTTGAAGTGATTTTACAAATTATGGACGCAACTTGTCCGGAGGCGTCGGTTGTCCTTCAAAAGTTCATTGAAGTATTCAAATAACCTGAAAGGGATGATTTAATAATTTCACCATTTACAGCACAATCAAATGAATATTTTCTCTCCAGTACATTTGATATCTTGATTATCTTTAGTGGGAAATCACCTGTAAAAATGCATCTTGTCACTTGCTGTCAATGGAAAATGCACTCAGGCGTCACAAATCACAGTTTATGTGACCTTCACAAGCTGAGCTATAATAGGCCATTATCTGAGCCCAGAGTACTTGCGGTGTCATTTTATGTCAAAGCAAATGATGAATAGCATTTTAAAGGTGTTAATTGTACTTGGAAAAACAAGGACGTTGCCATATTCATGATAATACAGAATATAATACATAATTAAGTGTCATTATCATCGATAGGGTTGGGTACATTTCAACAAAGGTTTGTGACACACCAATGATTACTTTTGATAAAGTGATGAATCTCTTTGTTTTTGTCACATAGGTCAACTTTCCCCTTCCTGAGTTCATCATGGCTGCCGGCTTCTTCATGGTCCTTATATTGGAGAGGATTGTCCTGAACTGTCGGGAGATGAGTGGGACTGCGGATGAGAGGACCCCACTTGTACAGGATAACAGGAATGGCCACAGCCATGGTCACGGCCACAGCCATGGTCACGACTCCACCGTGACTCCAGATCTGGAGAGCAGCGGCCACCATGTCCATGTTGACTTTCAGGCTCACTCGCCTTTTCGTTCATTCATGCTATTCCTCTCGTTGTCGCTCCACTCAGTTTTCGAGGGGCTCGCAATTGGCCTGCAGAACACTGACTCAAAGGTAAGAAAAGAGGCATATCTCCATTTTTTTTAGATGGTACTGATTATTGTGCAGCGTTTACTCAGGTTCTGTTTGGTTGCACTTTGTCTACAGCTCTTGGGTATCATAATTTGGGGCTAGTGAGTACATAAGTGGTTCTAAAAAGGTGGTCCATAAGAATGTTCTAAAACTAACCCACCTCAAGTTATTTTTTCTCCCCATTTACAATTCTTTAGCAGAATTCACTGCTTACAATTTAGCATATATTCTGCAGAGATTAAAGAAACAATTTTAGGGAGATTTGTGTTGGAATTTGTTCGTGAATGTATTTTGAGTGGTGAAAAATAACCACTGTGGCCACTTCCTATTTGTGATTCACCAACACACCAATGAGCCCCATATACCCTTAAACTGTATCTGTTTCAAAATCAATTGTTCCCAACAAACTGGCAGTAGGTCAATACGACACAATACCATTGACTCTCCATGCTCATATCTTCCTCATTACTTTCTGTCTGCATGAGGTACTGCCAACAATTTACACCCCATTGTACTGTATAATTCCTATAGAGCGACTTTAGTAAAATGAGAAAAGAGCTATTCAATTGTGGTACCCACATTATCCTGTAATGAAAAGACGTAAAAAATGAATGATTATTAATCATTTATTATTTATTTGAGTGCTAACTTCTTGGCGTTCAGGTACCAAGCCCTTCCAATATAAACAACAGGGTGCAGTACCATGGCATTCAACAATATCTTGCAGAGGGCTGAGTGAACGATCCGTTTTTCAACCTGGATATTTTCAGTCTTTTCAGTGCTGAGAATGACCGCTCCACTGATGCTGTAGTAGCTGGAATAGTGAGCACGAGCTGTCGCTTCAGGAATAGTTTCAATGAGATCCTTCTTGTCCAAAAAGCTGAGAAGCTGTCCAGGAGATTTACATTCATCCCTCACCGTTTGTGAGCTAAACAGTCCGGTGTTGGTCTTCCTTTAATTATTACCTCCTGCTTCGATTGAAAGTCCAGTTTAGAAAATTCTTTCAATTTAGATATGTAATCCACCATTCTGAAAATGAAGCCAAGCAACGCGAAAAAATGACTAGATGGTTGCACTTAACTTGCTAACTGTTTACTGTAGCTTGCTGTCACTAATTCTATTATTCAGCAGCCGAGGAGTCACAGGAAGAATCTGTAATCACCAGCGCTCCCTGTCATGAGGCAGGAGAACTGTGTGCCTCACCTATGCACACAGTTTTGATAAAATAAAATAAAATTAACACTGTAGTACAGTGTTTATAATGTACAGTGACAGTACATTATATACAGCAGCTAAACTGTCGAAATTTAGTTCATATACTAAAAGCCAGTGGTGGGCCATCAGGGCCAGCAAGGCCTTCTCTGCTGGCCTAACATAATCAGACATCATTATCATAATTATAATAAAAGTCAATTTCATTAACAAAGTATTTTTTCTAAATATATATATAATTATTCTACATACTGTTTTCTTGATGTTATATTATATGCATTTGGTTATGCTCCTTTCAGTGTTGTAGTTTTAGGTCAGAGTTTTTAATCCAATCAGAATTCAGCTAGTTTGTGTCGCCAGGCTGTATGAAATCTGACCGATGCCTTCAGAATTAACAGTGAGGGCGTCTGTGCGCTGTACAGAACGGGCACATGTAGTTGATATACAGTTGCGATAGCCAATCAGATCACGAGTTGGCACAGTAAGGCCAGCTAGAGGGCCTCGCGTTGAATATAACGTAAGTGTCCTGTGATTGGATACTCACTTTACCTCAGCCCGGAAACCCGGAAACTTTAGCAGAAAAACCAAGTATATCTACTTGCTTTTTTAACCCACAATGGCTGAAGGAGAGGACAAGTCGCTGTCGCATGTAGGTAAGCCTATTCTCAAGAACAAATGAAAAAGACTTGTTTACTTTTATTTTCAACAAATAGTTCGTTTTGTGAACGTCTTGTTGTTTTTCTTATATTAAACTGACATTTTGTAATTTAGCGTAAAATCTTGTTAAAGATTGCATATTCTTGATGGACTTCATAAAACTTTGTGGACAAATGATTTTAAATTTCCTTTTATTTTTAAGTGTTTGCAGTATCACGTATAGTGACAAGTTCTAATTGCTGATGCAGATTTATTGATGTGTAATTGCTCTGGAAAATAGCCTGTGTTGTAGACGATTAAGGTGATGCCACGCCCAGTACTGCGTGCGTGTGCTTTTGTAAATGATATCTCCAGTCGTTGTGTCATAAATTATGGTATTACGAGGGATATTTGTTCAAGTCGGACTAAGCAGGACTTCACTGAAGGCCTACGTGTGAAATGCACGGACCGCCACTGCCAGAAGCTTTTGAACACTTTAATAGCGATATGCAGAGGGACAGCAATGCGGTCTCACTGCAGAGCAAGCCAGCACAGTTAGCATAGTGATTGCTCAATCCATGGTGAGGCTCAGCCGGCTGCTGCCTCACCGCTCGTCTCCACTTAGTATTTGAACGGTAAATGTGAAAATTCAGCGATTTAAAAAAAAAAAATGAAAAATGGTGACGTGAAATGGAAAAGAACGTTAAAGTACAAATCACTAAATACATATAACTGTTTAATTTATTTTGTCATTTGAAATTTCCATGATGACAGGTGAGGCACTGCCTCCCCTGACTGCACGTCACTGGATATTATGCAATTCACAGGAAAATAAGTTCTGTCAGTATCTCATGCCATATACGTATGTGCTTTATCGCAGAATGTCCACAAGTACACACCTGAGGTATCAGTCACTGGTATCGGCAACCTGAGCCATCCCTCGATACTTTAAGATAAGGCCGATGTCGGTCCGATACCCATACCGGTGTCGGCCCATCCCAAGCATCCTTAAAGACAAATGTGTACAAATAATTATTTGTACACATGGAGACAACACTACATAAACTACACTTTATTTATGCGGCACTTTGATATATCACCCAACACAACAAATCACATCAACAACTTCACTGTATCATTTCAAAAAGATTGCATATAAATATATTGAACCTAAAAGTTAAACACAATCGAACGGTACTTAGGCAGTGATCCTTTTGCAATTAGAGGAAGCCTGGGCGCCATTGGCGGTGCACTTACATAAATAGGAGAATCACATTTGAAATTACACTGGCCAAATGTGTTATTTTTTTCATCAATAAGTTCAGTATTTATTTTGTTTTAAAGACTGTTAAAAACAAATCTTGTTTGTCTTGGATGGTGGGAAATAAAATGCAAAAAGTTGAAATGAATGAAGAGCAAATGTTTCACCATCCAGGTGTTGGAAATCTGCATTGCCATACTGGTCCACAAAAGCATCATCGTGTTCAGCCTGTCAGTCAAGCTGGTCCAGAGCGCCGTTCGTCCCACGTGGGTGGCTGCTTACATCGGGGTGTTCGCCATCATGTCGCCTTTGGGCATCGCCGTCGGCATCAGCGTGATTGAGGCCCAACTGCCGGCCGGGGCGCTTATCCAATCCGTCTTGGAGGGCCTGGCGGCAGGAACCTTCATTTACATCACCTTCCTCGAGATCCTCCCGCATGAGCTCAACTCTCCCGGGAGGCAGCTGCTCAAGGTGCTCTTCCTTCTGCTGGGCTTCACTGTAATGGCCTCACTCACCTTTTTGGGCTGAGGGTCCGCGATGTTGAAGTCGGGCACTCGTCAAGATTTTGGCAGTGTTTCCATTGCAGGTCCTTGACTTTTCAGCATCCACCACAAGTGCATTTTTTTAGGAAAGACATAAACAATGCATTGATGTTTTAAACCTTGTGGTGTGTTTCTTAAGATGTTTCATGAATGGGATATCAATGTTATTTCAGTTAAGAGTTTTATCTGAACAGAGCCTGTTTAATTCTCAAGCAATAGAGTAAACCAGGGCTTATGGGAACTGTTACGTACCACCGGCAAACATTTTGAACTTGACTGAAGACACCACTGGAGATGTTTACTTTGTGTATTTTATCCAATCATGTCAGCCTATTAGGAAGTCCATTTATTTCAGTTTACATTTGCTCAATTTGATTCCAATGAAACATGTGTTTCCCAATAAGTGCCTCAATGTGTGCATACGTACTGAATTTACCAAGAAGTTAAGTTTACTTTTGTCTTTGTTTCCAACTGTAGTCTATCACTGATCTCATGACATTTGATTTGTACTGTTATCATGCTATTACACTTCTGTTAGCCCACTTGCGGTCTCAGTAATATTTTATTGCTCATCTGATTTATGGTGAGATATGTTATGTGAACTTGCATAAATATAGGCATGCTTCCTTATGCCTCAAATATTGTGACCTAAAAAGAGAATGCAATGCAGAGAAAAAATATTTTTCCCTATCTACCTCCCATAAAGTATCATGGACTATCCGAGAAAGACTCATGTACTACATGAATTGCAACTGGATCTTGATATTTGCAAATTGATTGAACTGCATTTTAATATCACAATGTGATTTTTAGCATTGTATGAGAATTGAAAGCATATGGTATGTGCACAATTTAAAAAAAAATATGATGTTGAACAAATTGCTTTGGATGATGGAATAAAAAATAGCATGAACAAAGTTTAATTATTGTTTAACTGTGAAGATGGGAGAATGTCCCAGTTTCCATTCAGACAAAAAGCATTCTTTGTTTAGTTTATTTCCCTTCGGGGTGGCATGGCTTAGCGGTTGGGTGGTCATTTCCTAACCCAGAGCTTGATTGCTCAACCCAGCCATTGTGACCATGTCCAAGTGTCCTTAAGCAAGATACAGTTGCTCCTCGTGCTGAATCATCAATCAGTAGGTGAATTTTGTAACAGTGGAGAGCACGACGAGGTACCCAATGTGCGATATGTAAGTGTCAGGCCATTTTGCAATTGAGGAACTATCATTCTCCATCAATAGTGGTTTTTATTCCATGTGACCAAGAACTGTTCCTGTCTATTACAAATGCACCTTGCCTCTTGCCTAACAATCATAACCAATTTGATGTTATACTGTCATACGGTGAAAAGGTTTCTTCAGCCGTCATCTGTACTTCTTTGACGGTGTCGGACGTTTCGCCTCCTCTCCAAGAAACTTCACGTCAGCGAACTAAAGTCTTACTGGTAGTTTAGGCCTTATATATATCCCTACTGTCCAGACATGGCGTACCATTAAAGAGAACCAACTAGCCTTTTTGGATTGTAAAGTAATTATAAAGAGGACATAGCGCTAAAAACAGAAGTCTTTAGGAAGGCTACGCACCCTGAGCAATACTTACTTTTCGATTCTAACCACCCTTTACAACACAAACTAGGAGTTATCAGAACCCTCCAGCATAGGGCTAAACTAATACCAACAAGCGTCGAAGGTAGAGAAAAGCAGGAGTCAAAACATATCAGGAGAGCACTCACAAACTGTGGGTACCCTCAGTGGTCATTTAACAAGTGTCAGAAAGAAAGAATAGGGAATGAAACCAAAAATTCTGAAGATACAAAAAGGAGAGGAGTAGCAGTACCTTACATTGCAGGAGTTTCTGAAAAACTACAAAGAGTCCTTTGACAACACAAAATTCCTACTTATTTCAAACCGATAAACACTTTAAGGCAAAAATTAGTGCATCCAAAAGATAGGCAGCCAAATGAAAAACAAAGTAATGTAGTTTATTCAATACATTGTTAGAATGAAAATTGTAAAGAGCAATACATTGGGGAGACTAAACAAATTCTCAAAATAAGACTATCAACATTGCAGAGATAATACTAGCGGGCCTCAATCGGCAGTACATATGCACCTCAAAGCTAGCAACCACTCATTTAACAACAATGAGGTTAAAATCTTAGAGAGATTTAGATGGTTTGAAAGGGGAGTAAACGAAGCGAGTTAGCGTTGTTGTTTTGTTGACAACTTTTATAAAGTACCATTACAAAAATATGGCACATTATTAAACGTATTTATAATGCTGTCTTAACGTAAATGTATCATTATTTGTACGATAAGTACACATTGTATTGCTGTAGCAGTTGAGGAAGGAGAAAAGAACAAGTGGTGACCTGCAAAAGAATTAATGCACAAAGCGGAAGTTCTCTCGTACAACACTTCCACAATCATACAACTATGAAATTAAACTTCACATTTCCAGTCACGTGCTGTTTCACAATGCTGTTCAACCTCCTGTCATATGAAGTCTAAATAAAAAGTGTAAATGATTGATTGTAGAGAATATGCTGTGGATGAGGTGCAATATATTTTAATGTCATTTATTTCAATAGGTGACTTCTGAAGGAAAAACAAATATAACACAAGAAAGCTTTATGTTTGTGTAAGCTCTCAGTCGTACAGGAGTGCTCCATCGAGGAAAAGGTTTCTTCAGCCGTCACCTGTACTTCATTGAAGGTGTCGGACGTTTCGCTTCTTATCCAAGATGCTTCTTCAGCGAACTAAAGTCTTACTGGTAGTTTCAGCCATATATATATATATATATATATATATATATATATATATATATATATATATATATATATATATATATATATATATATATATATATATATATATATATATATATATATCCCTACTCTCCAGACATGGCGGTGCCGGACTCTGCTATGATAGGTCCCTGCTCTCAGGTTGGGAGGAGCAGAGGACTGCTCCCTGTGGTTCCACTGATTGTTCTTATTGTCCTGACTAACGACTGGGCTGATTGCCCTATTTGCTCTGGTGTCACCTCATCAGCATTACTAATCCTATGTTGCAGGGATAATACTAGTGGGCCTCAATCGGCAGTACATATGCACCTAAAAGCTAGCAACCACTCATATGACAACAATGAGGTTAAAATCTTAGCGAAAGAACATAGGTGGTTTGAAAGGGGAGTAAAAGAAGCGATTTTCATAAAACAGCGAAATCCTTCACTAAACCGATATGGTGGTCGGAGTTTCAATTTGGATCGTTCATACAACAGCCTGCTTAGGCAACATAGGATTAGTAATGCTGATGAGGTGATACCAGAGAAAATAGGGCAATCAGGCCAGTCGTTAGTCAGGACTATAGGAACAATCAGTGGAGCCGCAGGGAGTAGTCTTCTGCTCCCCCGAACCTGAGAGCAGGGACCTATCAAAGCAGAGTCCTGCACCGCCATATATATATATATATATATATATATATATATATATATATATATATATATATATATATATATATATATATATATATAGGGCCGAAACTACCAGTAACACTTTAGTTCGCTGAGGAAGCATCTCGGATAAGAAGCTAAACGTCAGACACCTTCAAAGAAGTACAGATGACGGCTGAAGAAAGCTTTATGAAACACAAATACTTCTTCCAAAAGCCTATTCAAACCCAATTTAGTCTTTACTAAAGTCCACCCATCCATTTTCTGCAAAATTGTTTCAAAAATGTGAAGTTCATGTTTTGGTAGCTGTCCACGAGGAAATTCGAAACCAGAAATATTTCACTTGTACTTAGTCACAGCTTTGAGCCAAATTTATTTTATTTGTTGGCATGTTTTTATTGCTACCAATTTAAAAAGTGTATTCCAGCTTAACCTAGTCTTTCTCCCAAAAAATGTAAGTGGTATGTGTTTTTTGTTTCTCCCATTGAGTGACCCATACCACCCTAAGCTCCACCTTCATTTCGCGTTTGCATGCCGCAAATGAGCCAGTTGGCTAGTTCCAAGTGAGTGATGCATCCTCCCCTTCGAGCCCCCTCTCCTCCCATGGTCTTCTCTTCCTCCTTCACACATCCCTAATATTCATCTCTTCTCCACCTGCAAAAGGTAAGATGGGCATTTCTTGCCAGCTACTAGATCTTACGTTGCTCCTTTCGGATGAAGAAATAAATCATCAATAATATTTCCATATAGAATGATTGATTTTATCAATATGTGAAACTTCAACAGAACATCACTAAAGCATCTGTCATCCTTCTTCACAGTGACGCTGCCGGAAAATACTGCAAGCAAACATGGCCGCTGTAAGTGAAACGAGATGTTAAACTTTCTATTGTCGTGTCAGTAGATGCTTGTTCTGAGATGGACCCGTGACTACTTTTTTTTTCAAGACGTGGCTTGACAGGTCTTATTTTTCTGTAATCATGTGAAGGAGCTTAACGAGTCACTCAGTGGTATGCGTCGCTTGGGGTCTCCGTCAGCTCACTTGCATGTCTGACACTTCAACAGGAAAGTCAAGTCAGACACAATTTGTCGTGTGCCCCACTAATATTCTTAACATACAGCATTGTTATTGTTACCATTGCATTTATGGAACATGACCCAATCAGTTTGTATTCATCTCTTGTACTGCGACTAAAAATAACGTCATAGTCCCCATGCCTGAGGGAGAAAACAATCACGTCAAACCCAGAAAAGAGGTGAACCATAGTTGTTTGTTACCTGAGCCCCAAGCAAATCTGATGTCATTTTTAGTCGACAGCAAGTAGCAAAAATTGATTATAATGGCCGTGGATTTTTCTGCTTGGCTCATATTCCACAAACACAATACAGTATTAATCATCAAAAATAGCCATGTTAGAAACTGCAGCAATTAAAACATATTGTAAGGGACACTCATTATGACTTGGCTCTAAAGTTATCATTTGTCAAGTTTTGATCTTTAGGTTTCAAGCAAGTCTTATCGAGTTACAGTTGTATTTCGAGAAAATTGAGTCAAGTTATTACTTGGTTAATCTTTCTCTTTCCTAATTCATATAAACAGTAATAATTCGCAATAACACCGTTCATCTTTTATGGCCTTGCTGGTTTTTCTCCTGCAGTTTTTTTGTTTGTTTATTACAGTGCATTGTGTTATGCATACCTTTCTTCTGCAAAAAAAGCATCACTTTATTCATAAATTGCAGCTTTTCAAACGTAAAAAGGCAACACTTTTCAAGTTCTGTGGTTCAAGTTCAAGTCAATTTGAGTCTCATGAAGTACAAGAAGTTGTTATTCAACAAAATCGCTATTTTGTTCATTACACAGACCGGATCTTTCCGTGTGGTGTCAGAGGACGAGCAGGCCATGAGATCCAAGCTTGAGCATCTTACAGTGAAGGATCACGGCCCCGTGTTTGGTCCATGCCACAAAATGCCACCCCACACCGCCCAAAAGGTATTACGGCTTCGGACGGGGACGTCTGACGTCGACTGTGCCACTCTAAATACGATGCCACCACTGCGCAGGCTAAAGATGAGCTGAACGAGAGCGAGGAGAGACGGATGCGGTCTCTCAAGGATCTGCGGTTCATGATGAAGGAGAGGGCAGCCGAGGGAGATGACTTGGCCAAGTTGGTGCTGGAGCGTTTTGGGGACAAGCCCGACGCTCTGCTCCTGCGCTTCCTGAGAGCCCGCAAGTTTGATGTTGTCAGAACGCATGAACTCATGAAGGGTAAACATCCTCCGCCTTATCATTGTTTTAGCATTTGTCTCACATTCCGTTGATATTTACCGTTAGCTTCAGTAATTGCGGGGGAGGCCTCTTTTGTGCTCCGCTTTCAGTCCATCACAGAGAAAGGGAACCGTGCGGTTGTTAATTGGAGGCTCTGATGAGGCCCCGACAAAGACCTCCTTTGTCTCCAATTGGGACAGCGAGTATAGTTTACTCATGAACTTACCATGTACTGGTGTGAACTCCACACCAGAGCATCAGCCACATACTGGTTGTACCGATCAGTTTGACATTATTGATTGATTGACTAGTTGATATGAGCTTTTGAGTGCATATGTGTGGGAATGCAAGAAATTGGTGAATTTGTTCATGGTAAACCCCAAACGGAAAGGAGATTACTGTGTTTATGTATATCTGGGCGATAAAGGGCAGGGCGGAAAGACGCACGCCATAGCTGCCAGACGTCTGTCTATGTCTGTGTAAGCTCTCAGTCGTACAGGAGTGGTCCATCGATGAGAAGGTTTCTTCAGCCGTCCTCTGTACTTTTTTGAAGGTGTTGGACGTTTCGCCTCCTATCCAAGAGGCTTCGTCAGCGAACTAAAGTCTTACTGGTCGTATTGGCCCTATTTATATATCCCTCATGTCCAGACGTGGCGGCGCCGGACAAAGCTATAATAGTTCCCTACTCTCAGGTTGGGGGGAGCAGGGGACCACTCCCTGTGGCCCCATTCATTGTACCTACATTCCTGACTAACGACTGGCCTGTTTGCCCCACTCCCTCTGGTATCACCTCATCAGCATTACGAATGTTGCCTAACCTGTGTTGCCTAAGCAGGCTATTGTATGAACGATCCAAATTGAACCTCATCCCACCAGAACGGTTTAATGAAGGATTTTGTTGTTTTATGAGAATCACTTCTTTTACCCCCCTTTCAAACCATCTATATTCTTTCGCTAAGATTTTAACCTCATTGTCGTCAAATGAGTGGTTGCTAGCTTTTAGGTGCATATGTACTGCCGATTGAGGCCCTCTTGTATTATCCCAGCGATGTTGATAAAGTCTTTTTTTCAGAATTTGTTGAGTCTCCCCAATGTACTGCTCTTTACAATTTTCATTCTTACAGTGTATTGAATAAACTATATTACTTTGTTTTTCATTTGGCAGCCTATCTTTTGATGCACTAATTTTTGCCTTAACGCAGCTGCCAGAGTCTATCTAGTATTCGTAAAAACGGAATCACCGTTTTTTGCCAATGCATTGCTATTGTTCATATAGTAATCCCATTCTTTTCACGGGTGGATAGAGGCTGGAGTGGACAGCAGAAAAAAAAATCAAAGGGCTCTCTCCACTGTGGTCTCGTGGTTGATCACGTGGGGTTGATTTCTTCCCACATGAGGAACGCCGGTCTCGACTAGGGTTTGTCAGGTTTTACAAGTTGGTGGTGGTGGTAGACCCCAAAAATGCAGGCAGGAGGGATGAGCAGGGTGTATTTGACAAATTGTATTAAATAAAGTCAGCAGGAACACAATTTCAAACAGCAAAGTCATGGGAACAGAAAGGTCAAAAGTAACAAAGAAAAACATGAATAAATCATGACCAGATGAAACAAACCGGACAGGGTGAAACAAACAATGACCTGACACTAAACCTGTGCAGCTGCTCGCGGGGCCCTACAGTGCCATTCGTTGGCTGCAAACCGAAACGTGACAAGGTTATAATACCATAAGATTTTGGAGTTTGTTTTTATTTCATTTTGACGTTTGCCCTTTCTACTCAATTTGTTTAAATTAAGTTTGAAGGCAGGTCTGTCGAGTTGTATTTTAGTTTTGTATTTATTAGTTTTAGTACATGTACTTGCAAACATGCACTATTTACTATTACGTGAGCAGCCGAGACTTGTATGTCACAACATATAACACATTTTATGTGACATACAGGAAAATCAATTGTGAGATACATAAAGGACTCAATTTGCTTTGGACAGCTTGGCCAGTGAGGAAAGAAGTATACAGCAACAGAAAATTACATTCTTCAGCATAAGATTCAAGAGCAGTAAATGACAATTGGAGCTGGTTGTCACGAGTAACTGAATGTATGTCTGTATTCGTGCACTGATGCCATACCTGCATTTTTTTTTTCCGTTCCAAAGGAATTTTCATGTTGACTGAATGGATCAAAATGCAATTGGCCCAAGTGGCTTGAACAAATGTCAAGGAACAGCTCACCCACCACTCCTTTGGCTCATTCGTTGTTCTGCTATAGTCAGTTGCTTTGCCATTTTAAATGCATGTCCTTTGCATTATGCACACGTGTTTTTAATTTTTACCCCTGAGTGACTCTCATTGCCCTTGGGCCAGAGAAATACATCATTTTGTTTCTATCGGTATGTCTCTGCTTCAGTTTGAACTATTCTGAATAATGTGTTCTTATATCTGTTCTCATTAGTTAAAGATAACTGTCACGGTTTGCGAGGTGGTGATGGCGGGTGCGGATCCCAAAAAGCAGGCATGAGGGAGCAGGAGGTTGTATTTGAGAAATTGTATTAAAATAAACTCAGCAGGAACAAAATGTAAAACATCAAAATCATCTGAATGGAAAAAATACAAAGTATCAAAAGAAAACCAAGATTAAAAGTCCGCCAAGATTAAACAAACACATGCACTGCACACAGGGCATACAATTGCATCCAACAGCATACAATGTGTTCAACAGCATTCAATGACATTTAATAATTACCCGACACCGAATGGTCGTGCCAGGTGTCCTTTTGAGTGTGACTGATTGGAAACGACCGGCACCTGTGCAGGTGCAGGCGGGGCCGACAGCGCCACCCGTTGGTCGCCAACCAGATCATGACAATAACATTGAAAACTTTCAATGAAAACTTTTTTTTTCTTTTTTACATGATTACAAAGTTGCCTCATTTTTGTTCATTCAACACTTTAGTAAAAGACATACATAAATCACTATTCAAATGAGTTTCTTGAAAAAGGTTTTACAATAGTGAATGTTGCTGTGCCGATGACCATTTTGTGTTTGGGAGCCTTTTACTGAGTGAGTTGCTTGTTCTGTAGCCACAAAGGGACATAAGTCTTCTTCTGCCGGTCCCAAGCCCGGATGAATACAGAGGGTTGTGTCAGGAAGGGCATCCGACGTAAAAGCTTGGCCAAACCAAACATGCGGATCAAACCTCTAAAGATGGAGGAGACTGATTTGCTGTGGCGACCCCTTGAAGGGAAAAGCCGAAAGAAAAAGAAGAGGAGAGTTTTAGTATTAGTTTTAGTTTGTTCATTTAAAAAAATATACCAACGAAACACAACTGTCTTTTATTTTTATCATGCTTTCGCAACAGGGAGTACAAGCGGAGTGCAATGTGATTAAAAAAAGGCCACTGTTGAATCGAGAACTTTCAATTTGTGAACGAATGTTCAGCTTCCTTCTTCTGTGTGGTTCTATATTAATGAAGACACAAATGCATTTAAAAGAAACCCCAAAATCTTATTGATGAAATGAATTGATAAAATAAAACAAAAGTCATTGTTTATATAATCATAGTTTTACGTTAGTTTCATGATGTTTCAATTAGTCATTTTAGAGCATTTTGACATTGATCCAGTGGATATTATGGTCAATAATTGTACAATTGTACATGATTCATTTATAAGAAAAGGTAACACAATAACATTTTTTATTCTTTTTTTCTATGCTACAGTTTATATAAAAAATGCTGACATAACATTTTAGACAAAACATGTTAACTGTTGCCAATCAAATGGTGAATAAGCTACTCTGTAGAGTTCATGTTTGCTGACTGTGATGACGTCAGTGCCTCACCAGCCATGAACCTCACCGCACGTCACTGAATACAGGGAAGGGACAAGCGTCTAGACTTTTCATAAAAACAAAAGCTCGTTTAATTTGAGTGAAAGCATTGTCTTCCAAAACGCAGGAATTTCCCCTTTTGAGCACGAGAAGAACATATCGTAGACATAAAGTAGACAAAAGTTCCATTTCGCTCACACGCGTAATGAGGGAAAGCATTTGTGTTGGTGTGCAAATGTCAACTATTTCTGAGGGGTTAACCGCGGGTTGCGAATGAAAAAATAACACGTGAACCCTCATGAGCGCGCACAGCCTTAATTGGGGTCGTTGGGTATGTAAAGCGCATAGAGTGCATGCACATGCTATGATGAAACAGTTGTGTCATTGTGTGTGATGTACCTTCTCATCCACACGCAGCAGTGACACTTCATGACCTGCCATAAAGATCTTGCGCTGTTGTGGCTGTTTGTAGGTTACGTGCGCTTCAGGAAGGAGTACCCTGAGTTGTTTGAGGACCTGACGCCCGAGATGGTCCGCAGCACCATTGAGGCGGGCTACCCCGTTGTTCTGCCCAGCAGGGACAAATATGGGCGTGTCGTGCTACTCTTCAACATTGAGAACTGGGACCTGGATGAGATCACCTTTGATGAGGTTGCAAAAAAACAACAAGAAAAATATTGAAATATCATTTGGAACACAGGTGTCAAAGTGAAGGCCCGGGGGCCAAATCTGGCACGCCGCATGATTTTATTCGGCTCGTGAAAGTAGATCAAACGTGAAATTCCATGACGCTTGCTTGAGTCTGAACCAAAATTTCAAATTGTCTCATGTAAACCACAATAACAGTCATTATTTTTGACTTTAAATTTGAAAACGAGTTCTTCATTAATTTGTTGTACGCTATATATGTAATATGCGAAGGGGATTAAACATTCTAATGGTTTCCCTAAATTTATAACAGCCCCAGATTGGAAACCGTAACTACAACGTTGCCCGTGGTAAAAAAATGAGTTTGACACCCTTGATTTAGAAATACGAAATCCATCTACATGTCACCGGCCATGTTTGTCTGGAAATGGTCTTGTTAATACCACCGCTCCCTTGTGTGCGTGTGTGTGTGTGCGTGTGTGTGTGTGTGTGTGTGTTAGATTCTAAGAGCGTACTGTGTTATCCTGGAGAAGTTGCTTGAGAATGAAGAGACCCAGATCAATGGCTTTGTCCTGATTGAGAATTTTAAGGGCTTTACCATGCAGCACGCCTCCGGGATTAAGCCGGCTGAACTCAAGAAGATGGTGGACATGCTGCAGGTCAGTCGAGGAACCGAACACCTTTAACAATGAGCAGTTTTCAACTATCGTTTTTTTTTTTTTTTTTTTGCCGCGCAGGATTCGTTCCCAGCCCGTTTCAAGGCGGTCCACGTGACCCACCAGCCATGGTACTTCACCACTACATACAATGTGGTCAAGCCTTTCATGAAGAGCAAGTTGCTGGACAGGGTATGGACAGATGGGCGGGGCTGACGCACTTCTCTTTCCGCATCACTTCTCGTCTGATCAATACCTTTCACCTCAGGTTTTTGTTCACGGCGATGAGCTGGACAACTACTTGAAAGAATTTGATGCCGCCATTCTTCCCGCAGATTTTGACGGGAAAGCTTGTGTGGCGGACTGCCAGGCTATTGCCAACAGGCTCTTTGCCTCAGAGGACACGGCTCTCTGAACCAGGATGGCCTTCATTGCAGATGCACTGTTATTTGAAACCATAGCGCAAATATTTTTTTTTTTAACCTAGAAGGCAGCACTAGGCAGAAAAGTATTTAGTTAGCAGAAAGTGGTTCACTGTGATATTTCTTGTTACTGTTCAAACTGAGGTGGTGTGTAAGCTGTTTGCATTTCCAACTTGAAGAACGTGTGCCAGCAACTTGCTAGATGAATGTGAAGAAAAAATAATGTGGTTATGATGCAAGACACCCTAAGAGGTTACAAGTGGTTACAAGTAAACCTGGGTTGTATTAAACCATATATTCTGTCCACAT
The DNA here is from genome assembly GCF_051943395.1 of Hippocampus bargibanti. Classification (NCBI taxonomy): domain Eukaryota; kingdom Metazoa; phylum Chordata; class Actinopteri; order Syngnathiformes; family Syngnathidae; genus Hippocampus; species Hippocampus bargibanti. Next base: position 12,920,315 of record NC_142736.1, on the reverse strand, counting down.
GGCTTCTGATAATTTTATCACAATAATTACCGTATTTTCCGGTGTACGGTCCACTCAAAAGCCGTCATTTTCTTCAAAAGATGACCCTGGGACTTATATGCAAGTGCGCCTTCTGAGTATTGAGCCACAACAGGTCTTGCAACTACTGTCAGCAGCCAGAGACTCAATTTCCCCCTTCTAGTTGGAAACTTTGAAAGATTAATATATTATGTTTGGAAAACATTTTACATTTATTGAAGGTGCGCCTTATACTCTGGTGTGTCATATATGGAAAAGGTTTGAAAATACACCATTCCTTGGCGGTGCACCTTGTACTCTGGTGCGCCTTATACACCGGAAAATACTGTCATTGCTTGAAGCACGACAAATGTGATTTGCAATTTGCAGTGGATTTATGTGTACTCACATTAAGAAAAGGGATTTTTTTTTCTGGCTGTACTGTAGTGTGTCAGGAAATTGAATAAAAAAATGTGATGTCAATGTTAGAATCATATAACAAGGCGTTTGCACAACCTCTGAAGGTTTTTGGGTAAGAAAAAAAAAACGGAAAGAAGGGTTTTGTTGGACAAAATTTATTTGAACCACAATTCCTTATATAGTAATTCTTGAAAAAGAAAATATGGAAATAAAAATAATATCCAGTGTCCAAAATAATAAAAGAATGTGTACAGCATTCTGATAATCCCCATGTCCCTTGATGGTATTTCAGGATTAACAACAACAAAAAGAACATTAAAGCTGCATGTTTACTGTGGTTTATTGTGAATGTGGGCTCTCAACCATATACTAAAAATAGTGACTCTATCCAGCTGAGTGTTTTTGGATTTGAGTTTTGAATTATTCATTTGCCCTAAAAAAAAGTATCAGGCCAAAATGTTATAAAGGAAAAGCTCGTTTTCCGATGCCTTGGGCACATGACTACATGTTCTTTGACAACTTTAGTACACAACATTTAAACTCCCCCATCATAGTGTCATATTTACATTTTCACAAATCTCTTCTGATTGCTTATTGCCTTTAGTCCCTTTATTTTTGCCCCAATCCTGGGCTCTGAAATATTTCGAAATAAATGCATTTTCAAATATTTACTTTTTCATTTGTTAAAGTCGATCATTTTGGTTGCGGACACACACACGACGCTATGGCAAATTATGAATTTCTCCATCACCGACATACAAAAACTGACAGGTACTTACTTGGATTGGATTGGATTGGATTGGATATGCCTTTATTAGTCTCACAGTGGAGAAATTTACATTTCACAGCAGCAATGTGATGAAAGGAATGAAAGTAGAAAAACGAAATACATGAGCTGCTGGAAAGGCAGCCACTCTCGCGGCGCCGTCTTGAAGTCAAAAGAACAAAAAAAAAACCTAAATAACAAATAATATGACAGCATAGAGACAATATGACAAAACAAAGACACAGAGAGACATTCATTCTTCAGGACTTGCTGTACCCTCTTTGTGATGACACAGAATGATGAAACAGTTCTAGATGAAAGAGGAGAAGATCAAAGCGTCTTTCCACCAGTGGATCAGGGACATCATGGTGGAATGTGCATGTCAACTACAAGCTAAATGTTGAAAGCAAACACGCAGCTGTAGCATCCATTGACGAAAAGAGATTGTCTCACATCTCCTGTTCCACATAAATCTGCTTCAATTCCAAGCCGCAACGGTTCCACATACGCATCGGCGCTCTGCGCTGACGCTCCTTTCTTCTTATTGCGGGTTCCTCAAGCCATGCATCCATCCAGCCGCAGACCGTCCAACGGCACTGACCTTTCCGCTAAACAAAGCGGGGCTGTGAAGATGCTGCCCATTACAGGCGCAAAAAAGCACAATGGCCCCTTTGGTGTCCAGCGATGGCAGTCGAATGGCTCCGACATTCCTCCCATTCAAAAACAGTACTGGCATATTCATGCTGCCGAAAAGGCGCACCCGCTCAGCACAGTCTCCTCCTTGATGAATGTCGTGGTCAAAAATGCTGAAAAACAATCTGTATCCGTTCCACACAATGCACAACAACACAAAGTGACAAAAGAAAACACAAAACAAGACAAAAACAACCAAAAAAAGCAAGGCTCATGAGAGCACTTGCTGAGGCTGCCTACTCGGGCGCCATCTTGGACTTCTTTTGAAGAAGGATTCAAACAAACAAAAAAGTTTTCCTTCAACTTTTAAGTTGAAAGAAGCAAAACAAAGAAACAAGACCTTATTTTCATTCATGAATGATGAACTGGAACTATATCAAGCAATGGTGTCACTCACGCTGGGTGAAAAGATGATTGGTATCTGGCATTGGCAACAGGGATTTTTTGTTATTTTCAATTCTTATCTGCTGGCAAGAAGACATTAACAGGTTATTTTAATAATGTTTTTCACCTTTCCACAAAACAAGAACCTACCACTTTCTACAATATTGTAAATGGCTCACGTGAATGAAAAACTGCAGGTGGGACGCAACAGTGGGATCATTTTTGGCCTGACTGAGAAATTTAATCTGAGGTAAAAAAAAATGTGAGAGCTTGTTTTTTGAAGATGCTGGACACCGGTAACGTCACTGTACAAATAAACAGGCATGTACTTGCTGGACATTATATCCCCCATTTCAGCGAATAGCCATTTTAAAAATGGTGTGTAGCCACATTACATTGGTAAAATCGAAATTGAGTTTTGTATGAGAAAAGTGCTGGTTCTTTCAAGGTCCACTGCTGTTACAGCTTTGCTTACAGTGCATCATCATTTTAAAGTAAACTCGTCTGTCTTGTCCCAATTTTTACAAGGAAAAAATTTTGACCCCGTTACTTTGCTTTTGAGTTAACACTTTTAACAATTAGAGCTCAAAGAATTAAGTTGGAGCTTGCATTCCAGCAAATGACTGCATTTGGTTTTTGTTCAAGTAGACGCACTCCAGCACTGAATACCTAATATGTCAACAACATATTTACTAACATAACATTACACCAGTACTGTTCAAACGGTTCACAAAAACACACATTTGGTTGACCATTCCTGAACTTGGCCCATCAACTAGTCGTACCTCACAGCTGAGATTGTTTTAACCAAGCTAGCGAGTAGGTGTGTGAAAACAACCCTTCAACGGTCCCAGGAATGAAGGTTTGGCTCTAGCTTCCGAGCATTGGCAGTGAGGTGACCTGTCCACCTCTCAAATGATGCTGCAGCTGGTCAAAGGCGAACGGAAGAGAAATAGGTCGCGATGACACCAACCAGAGACAACACGCAGAACACCGGAATTGCCTCACACATTAACGATGTTGTCTTCTCAGTAGCAGAGGACATTTAAAAATAAAAAAATAGGATGGGTGAAGCTATAAAGTGCAAAGAAACAGAGAACGTGATTGTGGCGATTTGAATTGATCCCATTTGGGCTGAATCCCTGCTCTCAAGAAAATATACTTTCTTCTTTTTAAGGTGTCATGCATGCAGTAAGTGCTTGGGAGTCCTTTGGTTGATTTTAGTTGCCTTAAAGATAAGTCCAACACAGACGTTACAATGATTGTTTTTTTCATAGCTAATTTTCAATGACTTTGATTGGGCCTCCCAAGCAGGATTTGATACGTTTTCCCTTTCCGACCCGACCACAACGGTTAAGAATGGCATGGATAGTAAAAGGTTGCCGCACAGAGGCTGTCATGGCGGCGATAAGCAGTGATCGGTCATGGCAACCAAGCACAGCACTAAACGACTGTGATGGCCTGATTTTTACGGGCCGTATCTTCTCATATTTGGTCACCGCCTTCATTGTCAAAGGTCACCGGTGAGCACATGTCAAAAAGTCACGTGTTACTGCTCTGAACTCCACAGAAGCAGATGGTTGTTCCTGTGACTGCACTGAAGGCCAGGGGAACACGTAGCGGGCGCAGCACCAAAGAAGAAGGCAGATGGAGAGAGGGGGCACTTCCACATTTCTCCCGAATGACGGGACGGTGGAGTCTTGTGTGGTTTACCATCAGGGAGTGAGAAAAAAAGACCAGGCCTTCAGGCTTTAGGCTTTTTCCTCGGTGCAGGTACTTTCGCTCAGGTGGTCGCTTTGGCACGGCGGTTTCTGTTTCTGCCACTGGCAGATGGCGTTGGCGTAGCTCACAATCACTTTGTCCATCCAGGTGAGGGGTTTAGGGAAGAGCACGGCACCCTTGAAGAAGCCCAGGTGGCCGCCGTGTAGCGTCAAGGCGAAGATGACGTTGGGCTTCTTCTCTGCGGAGTGAGACAAAGCAGAGAGCTGTTAGACCTCTGGACTCTGAACACGGGAACAGAGGAGTTGCACACAAGAGGATACAATACCGATACTGGTTTGGACAGATAAAAATATGACTCAATGGCTCGATATCAGTTCACAACCGGTCACACAGACTTCCATTACAGTGTAATAAAACTTAGAAAAAGCATTACAGTCAGTCAATGGACAAAGCAATTCAAAACTATTTAGCTGTTTTCAAAACGGCCAACGTGGTCTCAGACTTGTTTGTCAGTACATTTGCCATGATTGTCAAATTAGCCAGATCACAAAATACACGGCCTTGGTTTGCAAGAGTATGGCGTATTGCGTATGATGTGAAATTGGAACTGTGTTGGAAAACTGTGTCCTGCATCATAAACCTATACGAATGCGGTGGTAGAATCAGGGTTACAGTAAATGTACGGAAAGGAACACTCCCAAACTGCCAAAATTGAAAAGTCGTGTACTAATAATTTCTACCATAGGCCCCTTGGGGCCTCTCATGTGGAACTTGGGAACCCACGGGCACCCCATTGGCGACCCCTGAAGCACCGTTTAAACCGATTGATGATAGGACATTTGGAACATTCAAAACATCAAACCTAAGGACTGTAAACCGAGGACCCCCTTTAGTCATTAACTCATTAGCTGTCATTCCCTAACTTGTCCGGGTTTTTTGTTTGCGGGGGTGCTGATAAAGCACTGGTCAAACCTCTGGCAATATTTTTCCTATCCACGAGGGGGCAGCATTTGCATTTTGTCCATGTTCGCACTTTGTTACTGCTTCAGCTGTTGTTAAAGCGCTATATAAATCAATTAAAAAAAATCAATAAAGTGTGTCCGGGCTCTCCCTTAGAGATAAGGTGAGAAGCTTGGTCATATGGGAAACCGCTTCTCCGCCACATAGAGAGGAGCCAGATGAGGTGGCTCGGGTATCTGATTAGGATGCCTCCTGGATGCCTCCCTAGAGAGGATATAATGTCCAGAGGCCACTTGTTCGCATGAATGTGGCTTTAAATTGTAAAACATGGTGCTTTGATTTTTATGGGGTTGAAGGGGGATTGCTTTCTGAAAATGTTGGCAATTTACTGTATGTTCAACATTCGGTATTTTCTGGTGTATAAGGCGCACCTCCAATGAATTGTGTATTTTCAACCTTTTTCATTATATAAGGCGCACCAGACTAAGACGCACCTTCAATGAAGTCTTACTGGTAGTTTAGGCCCTATATATATATATATATCCCTACTGTCCAGAGGTGGCGGCGCCAGACCTCTGCTATGATAGTTCCGTGATCTAAGGTTGGGGGGGAGCGGAGGACTATTTCCTGATGCTACACTGATTACTTCATTATATATTTTAATTCTCTGACGAAGCCTCTTTGATGAGAAGCAAAACGTCCAACATCTTCAAAGAAGTACAAGATGACGGCTGAAGAAACAACTGACTTTTCAATGTCAAAGTCAGCTTTATTGATTGTCAAATATGGTAATAGGCATGACATACAGCACAGATTAAATTACTGTCCTCTCTGACCCAGCCTGCAAGGCACTTATGTTTTCAATTTGGAATTGAAGCGGATTTATGTGGGACAGGAGATGTGAGACATTCTGTTTTCGTCAATGCATGCTACGGCTTCGTGTTTGCTTTCAACATTTAGCTTGTAGTAGACGTGCACATTCCACCATGACATCCCTGATCCACTGGTGAAAAGGATGCTTTGATCCCTCCTCTTTCATCTAGAAGTGTGTCATGTCACAAAGAAGGTACAGCAAGTACTGAAGAATGAATGACTCTCTGTCTTTGTGTTGTCATATTATTTGTTGTTTAGTTTTTTTGACTTCCAGACGGTGCCCTGAGAGTGGCTGCCTTTCCAGCAGCTCCTGTATTTTGTTTTTCCACTTCTTTCTTTCCTTTCCTCTTCTTCTCATAACTGTTGCTGTGTTACTTCCAGGTAGAGTGAACGTTGGTGCAAATAGCTGCCGCTGCTCACCCGCACAAAAAAAAAAATTCTTATCCCGTGATTGTAACGTGTCCTTGAGAGTTTTGAAAGGTGCTTAGAAATTACATATATTATTATTAATGTGGCTAAAAAAGACAGACAATTGACAACAGACAGTACATGTAAATTATAAATGTAAAGTGAGGTAGTGTCATATGTAAAGCGATGTAGCGTAGTAATGTAGTAATAGTAATGCAAAAAACAAACCACAACAAAAATCAGCGATGGGCCACTCCTGTACAACTGAGAGCTTACACAGATGATAGCGAATGTTGTAAACATGAGAAGCATAATCTAATGGTCTCAAATGGTATCGCGGCAGGATTGACAATTACATAATGACTCGTGAAATATTTGGGAATTTCATGGGTTTCCCGCAGTGTTACTAGAATGAGCAACATGGACATTGGCAGTCGATGTGACACCTCCCCGAAGCCGACAAATCATTCATCTTTATCCAAAGGCCACATGAACTTGTACAGAGGGATGCAGCTGTTGCCAAGCGCGGCGGTGTGGTCAGCTATAAAGGATTGGCCCCGATCTCTTCAGTTTGTCCCTCTTATCTGGGTTAGTGGGAGGAACTGATTCAGTTCAGTCATGATTAAGATCCCACAGGGCTTTCAACTGCATGCACCACGCATGGAAACTGCCTTAAGTGCTTGCCCGCACCCTAACAGGCAAAGAATGATGGTTCGAAGGCAAGCTCAAGTTAGCACTAAAATAATAAAAAATGGTCTCGAGGTTGTACGCGGGTATTCTGTGTGGACATTTGGAGCATGAGAGAAGGGGCATTTACAGTCCCATGAAGCTGTGTCATGCCCTTTCCTGGTATGACTGTGTGACTGCATTGCATTCTAAAACCAACAACAGTGTTTATTAAGAGACACATGACAGAAAGTCATGTTACGGCACACGCGAGAAAAGCCTCACATGTGTGGGGCTTTTCTTTTCCCAAATAGCCTCTAGGTTTGTAAATAGGGTCAAAAGTGTCAGATGTGGTCTGACACTGCATGGGCCAAGTGACCCAGATGCGATTTTTGCTGTCAAGGATGATGATTTTTTGAAATGACATGGGCATGAATTACAGCGGTGCAAAGGAAGGGAACAAGGACCTCAGATCAACATTTCCAAATGTGTGTTGTTTTCTGTTGCTTTTTTCCCTACTGTATTGTCACTGCCTCATGTTGAAAGGTATGGAGTTATTTTCATGCAATTTCAGCGTACGGGTTGTGCGCGTTGTGTTCTGTGAATACAGCCATAAGTACATTACATCAACAGAAATTGAGTAGATAAATTCACAATTGGCATTGGCAGTTAAGGTTCCACTTTCAGATTTTTCTAATGGTCTCAAATAATGCTGACATCGGGAGTCTATCAGAACTTGGTCAAGTTATCCAGCTTGAAAACATTCTTCTTGGGCGCTCATCAAAATGTGTCCGCAGTTGAGCAAGAAGCATGTGACAACTTGAAATTGAAGTGCTTAGGTCACAAAAAAACATGATTCTGAGATTTGTTCCGCCAGTCGTAGCATCTTTGCGATTGAGGTTTTGGATTTGAAATAAGCACTGATCGAAACTCAACCAATCCTAATTTTTGGAAACGGAGTTTAAACATGTTGCTGTGTCATTGAGGTGGTTGTCATGACACATAATTGCTTACCTGCTAATGTGCGAGGGATTTTGAGCAGAGAATCATGAACCAGTGGATCATCTGCAGCGTTCACGAGCAGCAGTGGTACATTTACCTACAAAATTACAATTACAGTCTATTAGATAAACACCACAGAAACTGTGAATTTGTTAAGACGTTATCCCCAATCCAATGTAGTTGCCTTACATTGTGAATGTAATGTACGCAGCTTTCTTTCTCATAATACTCTTTGAGAGAGCTGTGACCGTGGAACTTCCTGTTGAAAGACAAACACAAAACACGAAATGTGTTTTAACAGAGAAAAAAATGATTACGTCGACTAATTTTAAGGGGAAAAAAAAGACTATATCTGGGTGTATATTGTAATAAGGGAATAACATTGTGCCCCTGTCATAAAATGCAGATATGTTTGTATTATCACACATCATATCGTTGGTCATTTGGATCACTTTATTCTCTCATGTACCTCATGATGTTGTCATCTATCTGCATGAGAGATGTTGCTGTGTATAGCCGACCAAGATCACCGGCTATCATTTTAACAGAGTTCCCCACAAATAGGCTGTGCCTGCAGTGTTAAAAAAAAGATGTAAAACATGAATGTACTAAAGTTACCGTTTTGTAACTTTCTAAACAAACATTTATTCAGAGTACAACATTCATTAGCAAGGGAATGAAAGAGTTTAAATAGTGCATTTTGAAATTTGATGGTTATCAGGACATACAGGATTTAAAAAGAGAGAGAGAGGATAAAAACATGGTAAATTACTTGCACCTGATGTTTTATTATGATTTTTGGGGGTTCAAATTAAGACATTGTTATAGTATAACAGAGAAACCTGCTAATATCCGCGGAACACAAAGGTGTTACCTGTGTGAGAGGATTATTTTCTTCATGTTGTCAGCCATGAGAAAATTATAGAAACGCCTAAACTGATCCCACTGCAGGAATGTTTCCTGGGCCCTGAGAGACAAATAGGCTGGAAGTCAGTTCAGTGCTCATCGTGCTACTCAGCATTCCGAATGACACTATGTCAGACGTAATCCCCTGGACAAAGACTCATGCCGACGAACAAACAGCAAATTGGCCGAGATATTGACTCCCTCAAACTAAGAATTAATCTAAATAATTTAGGAACAGAGGCAACAACTTCAGTTTTGGAGGAAAAGAATGAGTTTTAAATGGAGTTTCACACAAGTAAATAATGTGTACTGCTGATTTCTAAACTTGGGGTCTTTTCTGTTTTACTAGGAGTTACTGGACTCGCTGCTGTCCTCCGTCGCTATCAAAGATTTTTATGAACATGTCAGAGTGCTAGTTTAGATTACTACGCCACACATAAAAACTTCTGCTTTCCAACATCTATGCGATGGTTGCATCAAATGATTAAAAAAAGGCAAGCATTGTATTACGATGGAGATAGCTGCCAATGACACTTAACTCATTCGCTGCCATTCCTGAATTTATTCGGGAATTGAAAAGTGGGATGTGGAGCACCATTCCAGAATTTGTTGGGATTGTGGTTTTTCTTGCAGGTGTTGCCGATAAAGCGCCGGTCAGACCTCTGGCAATGTTTTTCCCTCCCACGAGGTGCAGCATTTGCCTTTTGTCCCTGTACTGTATGTGCTTTGTTGCAGCTTCAGCTGTTGTTAAAGCACTATATAAATCAGTATGTATTGTATTTTGTACATCCGCCCCATTTCAAGATCAGATAACTTCAGAGCCATATAATTTAGGAATTAACTTTTTTCTGATGAAAGAATAGAGTCTAAGGTTTCCCACGCAGCATTGAATGTTTATGTAGTCCTAAAACTCAATATTCTGTGCGTCCTGGAATTTGAGTGAATATAACAAAAACCCTGGCATTGGAGTGGACACATTTTTGCATATCGTCTGGCAGTGAATGAGTTAATAAACAAACAAGATCAATGTGTTATCATACAATGATTGAGATTAAGCGATGAGACATCCACCCACCTGAGAGCACTGTAACCTTGACAGACGCTGACACAGCACAACACTCGTTCTTGGTTAGACATGTTCTCCCCCAGAAACTTGCAGACTATGTTTCCACCCAGACTGAAGCCCACCACGATCAATTGGGTCTGAGCATACGCCCGCTTAATGTACCCAACCATGGCAGCAAACTCCCACGTGCACCCTGTGAGGATCGGTTGACTGAGTTACAGATCAATACAAGATGACAAAATGCACAGAAAAAAAAATCACTTGGCGAGTTACCATAAGTAAACATGCGTGGCGACGTGAGCTCAATGTTGGGTAGCGCTCCGAGGTGGTTCAGAACAGCACAGCGGTAGCCGTCCTTTTGGGCGTAATCCACAAAGGTTCGGATATAATGTTTCTCGCTGTGGTTACCGATACCAGGACATATCACCATGGTAATGTCATCTGGTCAAAAAAACAGATATTCCATCGGTAAGAGATTATGGATAGCTGTACTATTTCAGAATCAGAATCATCTTTATTGCCAAGTATGTAGAACACACAAGGAATTTGTCTCCCGTAAAACACGCTGCACTCGTATCATCAAAAGAAAAATTGAGGTACTATACAGTTCTATTTGGGTTACTGTTGATTTGGTGCGCATCGATAGGTAGCGCCTGCCTGAGGGAAGTAGCTGGAAAAGGTGGTGGGCAGGGTGCGGAGGATCCAGTAGGATGTTCCGCGCGTTTTTTTTGATTCTTGTAGTGTGCAAGTCCTCAAGAGTGGGTAGTCAATTATTTTTTGGTGATGGTCCAACCGACTTCAGTAAAACAAACGTTCTAAATACTTTGTGATAATCATGTGTTTGTGGGGAGGAGGGGCACTTTTCCTGTTGGTTACAGCATTGCAAATATTAACATGGCAATTACTGCCCCTTTTGGTTTACTTCTGGTCATTCTACAGATTTCCAACTGGGTTTAGGCCTGGAGTCTGTCCAGGCCACCAGACACCTTGAATTTTGCATACCTGTCAAACATGGCTAATCGCTGCCCTTATAAATGATGACAATTCCCGTGTAAAAGTTGTAGTATGCCGTTTATTATTTGAAATGCTAAAAAAAATAAATAAATAACACAAGCAGAAATGCAGACAACTTACCGCGGATGTGCATGTTATGCTTTTATCAGTGCGACTATACGTAGCGATAATATATGTAAATAATAAATAATAATATAAATAATATATATAAATACAATTGAGGATTACTTTTGCAGGTTTGCCATGACAAGACAGTAGTCGCGATCGGCAGCAGTATTGTCATTGGCTACAAGCAGTTGAGACAAACTGGATTTGAACCAAAGCGGTCTTTGTAAGATCATTTCATAATTGTTTTGCTGTATAAAAGTTGTAGTGCACCATACATTTGAAATGATTAAAAAAAATATGAGGAAAACGTATATGTTGACAGGTATGATTTTGTCATAGTGAAGACTATTATTTTTGTCAGGCATGCGTTGAGGAATTTTAAATGTGAAATATATTATATTTATGTACTTTATTTTGTTATGCTTAGAATATCTTGTTTTCTATCCTTTCACCCCCACCCCATCCCTTTTCAATTGCTGCTGTGGACTGCAAATTTCCCCATTGTGGGACGAATAAAGGTATTCTGATTCTGATTCTGAATATGTAGAACCTCATCGAGTTAGGCATTCTGCCAGACAGCAGGAGGGATATGGGACAAATGTGGTAGTGTACGTGCAAATGGTATCGTTGACTTCACGACAAAAGGCACAGTTCAAGCTGAAGAAATGTGACCCCAAGCATATCTGCATATCTGTGTGTGGCATCACCTCCTGTTCGGTGGTCCCCCATTGGGTCAAAGAGGTCAAATGTTGCAGTGGCCCCATCCGGCATAGGCAAGTACTTCCTGATCCCACTTGGATGAGGTGAGTTTACCCGACCGAGTTTCCCATAAAGGGCGGTCTGAAGGTGGCCGCTCTTGCCCCACAGTAATGGCGGAATGTACCTACGTAGAGAAACAGATCATCAACTGGTTCCTTTCAAATCAGAAATGAGATTTGAATAATTCTAGGTAAGCTCAAGAGAAGCAGTTTGAGTAGAAATAACAGTACGGATAAAGGACACGGATTTGCATTGCGGGTTTTTGAAACGTAAATCTTTGGTTTCATCATTTGCATGTAATGCCATACAGTAGCCTTTTTGGCGCCGCCCTTGAAAGATTACACAACGACAAGTGAAGTGTCATCACTATTTAACAGTGTTGACACAGCTCATTGTTGCAAGTTCCCCAAAGGGTGTGCTTGCATTACATTCCAATTTTGACACCTTTGATAAATTGAATTTTTGAGTGATGCCAAATGCTGCCGAGACTACTGCATACCACTCCCATAATGTTACCGCCGTTCGATATCACAAAAAGCCGACTGTAACGATCACATTATCGCACGAGTTGAAACAAAACTTGTTGCCTCATTTGAGTTTTGGCTGGAAACGTGACCAGCACAATACAATACAACTGAAATATGACCCATGTTTTCTTAGATTACAGTAAAGGCCATTAAAAAGTCGGGACACAGCGATTCCATGTTCTGTCTCGCTTCAAGCGAACACGTTTCCGTGCGTTCAGTTCAGAGTGACGTCACATGCTACACAAGCCCTTTAACCTTGTCCCTGTGTTTTCTCATCTCTGGCTTCAATATTTACCGCACCTTAAAAATAGTTACATAAGAGCACAGCCAGCGACTTCAATGTGGTAATGTGAGCACCTGCGCCCTTTGTTCAGAGCATAAGTGAAGCTCGACAGCATGTTTCTGGAAGGGGCACAGCAGCTTTACTCAAATACAAGAGGCGGATCATTGCATTGTAATAATGAGTATTAGTCGACAAACATTAGTTTACAATGGTCTTGTGACTCAAAATAAAAGAAAATGCTTTTCAAGCATATCGGCGTGAAGCCGAGCATTTTGTCCACAACACACTCAAGGGTACGCAGCCATTTTCAACATATTGAAGTGGTTTTTACCTTTTCTCAGGATTTGTATCGCATGTGCAATTAATTCTATGATATGGCCCGGTTTGAATCATGTTCCATAACAAAACCTGACAGGGACGTGCATGGCACACAATAGACAATTGATGACAGATGGGCTCATTAGTAGACAGAGTGCTACATTTGTTACCAGGCTTGCATCTCCATTTCCACGGCAAAACTATCAATGATAGAAAACTCACTCTTTGGTCAGCTGAGAACAGGATTTGAGCAGGAAATGGTTGAGGGGTGTGTCTTGATAGGTGAGATCTGGGGGGGCGGTGGGGCTCTTCAGGTTAAGGCAGCGTACCATGACATATAGGACTGTCGCCACTGCCGCTAACTTCATACCATCAAACATCGCTGGCAGCTCCGGAGAGATGGTGTGCACGTCTGCATTATGCGTGCTCATGATTGCTGTGGATTGTTTTTTTTTAAAAAAAGTGTGTCGTTAAAAACCATTAAATATATTTTTATGAAGCAATCTGGGAGAAAAATGATTCGGAAAAATATGGAAGATCATTATCATAACTTTGACATGAGCACAAAAACAGAAACTGCACAATGTACAGAAAAGCCTGACTATTTGTCACTCTCATTCTGAGGGAGAGCTACAGTGCATGAGTTCATACAGCATTGAGCAAAAGCCTTATGCAATATTTACAGTACCATAAATGGGAGGGAATATACAGGCTTGAGCAATGATGCGAATTATGAAGCGATTTTACATATGTTTGTGTTTTTGAAACTTTGTATTGTTATGCAATTCAGTGAGATACGGAAAGGTAGGCCGGAGCTCACTGAACGTGTGTGCACAAAGCGAATGCTGTTTTTTTCAATCAGAGTTCCTTCGAGGTTTCAAACAATTGCAAAGATGTTCGCGAGCAATTTTAATGGTCTCATACATGTTTTTTTCCTTGTTGCATTTTTTTTTTGAATGTCAAAAATTTGACAATGGCAAGAACAACTATTTCCTCCATTAAAATCACACTTCCAAAACCACAGTGAAATACAGGTTTAAGGCCACCCCACTGAGCTGCATATGCAAATGTTTTTGAATCTCGCATTTTCATTTTGCTTCTTTCAATGTTCGACAAATGGTTGCCATTTGTTCGGTTTCAGTGTTTCAGTGTTTTCCCTTGTCGCGAAGAATTATGACATAAATTGTATAGATGAATATCTGGCAAACGTTTGACAAACATTAACAAAAGATGTGGCCATCGTATTGACCATGAAGGAAATTGGACGAGAACACAACATTCTTTACTTTTTACTCCTTCGCAAAATTCTTCACAGCTCAGTGAGATATGATCTTAATGTACAGTTTGCTGCAACAAAATGTGTTGTGCAATGGAAGGACACAGAAAACACTTTCATTTTTTCATCTGTCTCTTGCATACATAACAATTGTTTACTTGCCTGTTTCTGTGGTGGCTACAATAAATAATTATTTCCAAAACTAGGAAATATGATGGGTAAAGTCAGTGATGTTGTCAGTCCTGAAGAGCAAAATACCAAGAGAGATTAATAAAGTAATAAACATATAAGTAAATTAAAACAAAACAAACGTGTTTACTACGATAAGAGACACAAAATAACAAGTGTAGTCGTTACAAACATAAAATGTAATCGTGTCAAGTGTTTTACTTGAATAAATAACGTTAGTTTTGATTAAGATGTAGACTGGATGGTAGACATATCTGTGCACGATTGCATCATACTGTACTTAGAAATTAGACCTTCATTTTTCACCGAAATTTACATCAAATTATGACTTGCAAATTCACGAAATTCAGTATAGCGACGTAATTGTTTCTCAAGACGAAGAACAAGTCGTAGCGTCTGAATCCCCACCCGCGTTGAATAAACTCGTCCAATTTCCGCATCCAAACATCGAAACACGCACGAAAACAAAAACAGTGAACAAAAGCAGTGACCGCGCTGTCTGCACATGTGCCACAAATGAAATGAATTTAATTTTGGTCACTTGTCCAGCAAATGAAGGTTGTGTTTTGACAAGGGAGTGTGCGACGAATGTTGTGCCTGCTAGCGTTCTTTATCACGACTTGCTGGCATTGAGATCACTAACGAGACGCACTCTTGGCTTCATAGTGCTGACAAAAATGCATAATGGATAGCGAAAAGGAAACATTCGTGGTTGAAAAAAATCCCACTTAATAGATGTCTGGTGCTCTTAAAAACATCATCTCACCATTTGCATTTCGCTGGCTCCACTGTGCGAGAAAATGAGAAGCAATCGGGTTTTTTTTCGGGCCACGCGGATGACTCCGGTTTTGGTTTGACATCAAATAAAACCCTATGTTTTATTAATTTAGCTATCCACGCTTTACACTATTGCCTGACTCACGCGTTAAATAGTGTGATATACGTACAACGGCGGAAGACTTGACCACCCGTTGGAGCAGAGCATCTTTAGCATAGCGTACTTACCACAGTCGAGGGAAAGAAGAATCTACCGCTGAACTCGTCCAAATGTCCCAACCTTAGTTCTACCCGTTGCAGTGCATTCGTTTGTTGGTTTCGTGTTAAGGCATAACTGTCGGCTGTGTAACGCTGATGAATTGGAAACTGAGACAATACAAAACACATAGACTAGTTTACTGTTCAAGCCGCCACACTGACAGCTGGATTCCGCTTCCGAGAATATTCTTTGCATACGGGCACTTGCATTGGTTGGTATTTTTGTGACGTCACAAAACACTTCCTCATATCTTGAGGACTGCCAGAAGCACTTTATCCGCATCGTATTTTATCGAATTGACATCGTATCATTAATATTGTCCTATCGCATCAATAATGTACTCTATTTTAGCATACACAGCATTACCAGCCATCTTTGGGCAGTGGGCGAGGTGGGGGGGGGGGGGGGGTCGCACCGTTTCCAGCCAATTGCAGGACACAGAACTAGAAACAACATCACACTCAGGGAAATTTTCGAGTGATCAATCACGTAGAAGGAAATCGAGGACCCGCAGAAAACGCACACTAACTAACTAACTAACTAACTAACTAACTAACTAACTAACTAACTAACTAACTAACTAACTAACTAACTAAAAATATATAAATAAATACAAATATGCTTAAAGATTGGCCATTTTTTAATCAGATTATTGATCGGCCATTACGTTGTTGTTTTAACACGCTGAATGGTGATAGGCTCCAAAATCCTTATTGTGTTGGATATGTTCAGGAAATTATCATTTACAAACGTAAACGCTTGCAGATTGTTTTGAAAGAAATACATGATAAAGTTAAGATACAGTATGTATCTTTTTCCCAACTTTTAAATACAGTAATTGATTCTTGAAAGGGTTATTGTGATGTGTTATTTCAGATATGTAGTGTAAATGTAATTGTTTATCACAATACAATGACAGAACATTTGATAAAATATTCAATTTTAGAAACATAAAGGAAACTCGTGGCCCGGGAACAATGTCTCGATGACGTTGTTGCACAGATTGTCCACTCGTCGGCGACAGAGTGTGCCAAACTTTTTACCGGAGCGCCATAGCTTGTCAAAAAAATCTGGTATAACTGCACATCTATCTATGTTTAAAATGTGCTAAAATACTTTGAGGTGTCAGGGAACAAAGGGGATCGTTCTGAATGAAATGATGAAGACATGTAACGAATACAGTACCATGTTTAAAGTGGTCAAAACATTTTTTTGTTTTCATTTTTTGCAGGACAGACTGTTCGATATAAAAAAAACATTTTAAAAGGTACATTGGGTGATAAAGAGTCATTCTTTATCAATGATTAGTTTGAGTTCGACCGCAATTCCGTGTCACTGTTCAGTTCGGAAGCAAAGGTCTCCCACCCTCGTCTATGACGTCACGTCGCATTGGGTTTTACCGCAGGTTCCTCCTCTCACTGTTTTCTACAGAGTTCCTATTTTTCAGAGTGCACCTGAATGTAGCTACAACCAGTATTTTCGCAGCAGCCCGAACTACCTTTGTTTAATAGAGTAAACAAATATGACATCTTCCAGAAAAGCAAGCAAAGTTAGCTTGACAGCAATAACGCTTCTTCTTTGTTTATCGCCGGCCATAGGTAAGTTTATTTGACTCTCTTTACATTGGCTGTACATTCAAAATGTTGTAGTGATTGAAGTTAGTTCACCTATACCCTTCACGAATCTGTGAATCTAAACCACACAACACAACATAACTTTGTATTTGTGTTTTTACATTGCTTCTGCAAAATATTGAAACCAGTTTACGGGATTTTTTTATGGCATTGTCCATTGAGTCAATCGTGACTTGTGGGATTTTGAAAGTATGAAACTTGAATGATGACATGGAAGATTTGGTGCTGTATATGCACAATTCTCTTTCGATATCCTTATACAGCACCAATTACTGTATTTACGATCTTCAACTGTTCTCTTGAAATGCATTCCCACTTTTGAAGGGCACTATTTAAGTACAGTATCGTATAATTTCAGAGTGACTGCAGTTGTGAACATGCTGTCATTAGACTACCTGCAAGACTGTTGTTCCAACCTTCCTGAAAATGCGAGCGATTGTACAAAGTATATTTCGTGTTTAGAGAAAAAAAATACTGTTGCAAGTCAGTGCCCCCTGTCCCATTCTAGTAAACTGAGTCAGAACTATGATACTTCTTTTAAGGTTTAATTGGAAACATTATAAATGTTTGTACAATTGTTGTCATATTTATGTATTATTCACAAAATTATTTCGTTTATATTAGTCAATATCCCTGAGGTTAAACAATATGTAGTGGGGTAGCGGGGGAAAAATAGCACCATATGTGCTGGTGTCTGGATTCAACACGAAGCAGATGTCTTTTCATCTAACCTGAGATCAACTTGGAAATGCCCTGCCAACTTCCTGAACCTGTACACGCATCGTCTGCCTAAAATAGTAACTAAACATGTCTGGGATGTTCAGAGTGCCATTGGTTGGTTCACGTCTACTGTCATGACATGTGTAGATCCCACATTTAGTGGCACTCGTACGTAGATCACCTGTCAGTCTGCGTGGTAGGTCATTGGCAGCAAGCATCACACGCGTTTCCCGGTGCAATGTCATGTTGTATAACTCCTCATTCCCGTCAAACCAAGAGCAAGAGCTGCATGCTTCTCTTCCACCTGTCTAATCCTACAATCTCTTAATCCCGGTCACACAGACACGTTTTGTTGTCAGTGTTGTCCGACTACAAAAAATGTTGCTTGATAAACGGTTTCTTTGGCTCGTAGTTGTAGAATCTCCACTACTCTCTGCTTTGGTTGTTTTTATCATAGTGTTCCCTATTGCAAAACTAATTAACATAGGGGATAGGAAACAGGAAGGGTTATTGACACTTGTGTGTTGCACAAACCAAAGTTTGAAAGGGGCCTAGGTCAGGACATCATGTGTTGCATCTCAAGCACCTCTTTGGCAGACTGCAAGTTCAAAACCCGTCCGTACTCTTTATATACACTGGAGTTGTGAGTTTAAAACATTTGGGGAAATAATGCAGAGTAGTTTGCACATCCGGGCAAACTCTTGGCATACTAAATAGTGTCTCTAAGGAGGCCCAGACATAAGACAAACAACGATAGTACCAATGTATTTTCAATCTCTCTATCCCACGCGGATTCACCTTACAAATGGATGTCAAACTCATTCACCCCAGCAACATGTTGATGTCAAAGAGGCCAGATGCTGCTGAGGGGATGAATAGCAACCCTGAATAGCATCATAAGAGTAAACAAACACCCAGATTATGACTCATACTGTAAATCTGTGCTTTGACACTCCCACTTGGCTTTTCTGCCTGCGTTGTGGGAGCCGTTCAAAAAGTATGACTAAGTGTTCTAGTCCTCTGTATTCCCCTCCACAACACCTCAAACATTTTTCAAATTTTCTGTTTTCCCTGTTCCAATCTTTTCATGTTTTTTTGTGTGCAAAATATGTCATTTGTTTCATTTCTCACTTAATGTCTGACATTTTCTTTTGCCAATTGCAATTGCATGTTCATATTAGCAAGGGTTTAAACCTGTAAACAGGGAGAGCCGAGTTACAGTACCACATCAAATGTACCCTTCAAATGAGGTCAAAATCCATCAACATGTAATTATCATTCATTTCAACAGTTTTTCCCTATTACATTTCCAAGGTGACTACTGCGAAGTGAATTATTGCCATAATGGAGCAACGTGCGTGACGGGAGTAGGAGATGAACCCTTTATCTGTATCTGTGCAGATGGGTTTGCTGGGGAAACATGCAACCTTACAGAGACAGGTACGGCAATCAAGCCATCATTTCGGTACAAATGGCACCTGACGTTCTGCGCTTTGTTTCACTCAGGACCTTGCAGTCCCAACCCCTGTAAGAATGATGCCTCTTGCCAGGTAATTGCTCCGACCAGAAGGGGAGATGTTTTCAACGAGTACATCTGCAACTGCAGGCCAGGCTTTGAGGGTGCTCATTGCCAAACCAGTAAGTGGCTTCACAAGTTAGCATTATCAAGTCCTGCATCAATGGTAAAATTACTGTATACGATTGAGGTCTAGGCAGCACTCCAGCAGATGGGATGGATGTGTGCTGTATTAACTGTAGTCTCATGAAAGACCCTCTTTCACAGAGTTCTGCGGTGACTAATTAGATAGAAAACCCCTCTACGAGTCTTTTCGTATGCAGATGCCACAACAAACGTGTTCCCACGGTATTGAACTCAGACATTTTATTGAAGACCACTGAAACACTCTTCACGGAATTATTTGTGGTTCAATGACTTTAATCAGAATCAGACTCATCTTTATTGCCAAGTATGTAGAGCACACAAGGAATTTGTTTCCGGTCGAACACGCTCCACTAGTATCATCAGCAAAATAATTGCAAAGAAGCACTATACAATTCCATTTGGAAATCCAATGGGTTTGAAAATGTGGAAGGCGAAAAGGTTGAAACTGTCAAGTTAGAGAAACTTCCTGCTCAAACCTGGACGATATTACTAAAGAGGCACTTATTTGGAATGAAAAAGTCTTCTCCTCCCATCGTGCACAGCCTGACCACCAATTGTAGTGTTTGTGGAGTCTACTCCCTGCACAAGTTCTATTTCTGTGTCAAATGTCACTGGCAGAAACATTCGCCTGTTTTTAGGGTGGCAGTATTTGTATGGTTACAGTTTGGGTGTTAGACTATCTTAAACTACTATGTCTGAGACGGTTCTGACAAATACATGTATGCATTAAAAATTTTATTATTAAAATACAATTATTTTCACATTCTTTCCTAACAGGGTCCAGCGTTTCTCACGGTTTTATTTGTGTTGTCACAATAACACTGGTATTTGTTTTAATGTTTTGACCAATCCTCTTAGCTAAGCAAGAATTGCACGGTTCAATGTGGCCTTATGTTGAGCAGAATCATTGAGGCTACGCGATGATACAAAGTAGCACAAGGCATTCTCATTGACCATGGGGGATTGTCTGAATAAATTTTGAAATCAACACAATCAAGGTACTTCCATTAATTTCATATTTGTTTACTACCAATAACGATTGAGCAACAATAAACAACAAGTCTCAATAGTAAAAGAAGTCTTTGCAACTAATAAAGTTGATCAAATAAATAAGCTAATTGTCATCACGAGAAAAAAAGCAAATGTTTCCTTTTAGGAAAAAAGTTGTTTGAGGAGGCAATAATAACTTTGGTAACACGAGTGAAATGGCCAAATGCTTGTGTGATAAATCGGTTTAGAATATGCCAAAAAACTCATATTTGGTTAGTTAGGGTGTCAGTTACTTCCGTTGAGAATGCAGTTAAGTCGTCTGGGTTTGTGGAAACCCACAGAAACGCATTGATACAGTATTTGATTTTGTGCATTGTTTTGCACGAATTTAAGTCAACATGCCTTAAAAGCTTTATCGTGTTATCCTGGTTGCTCATCTTTTAAAACATTCCTGTTTTAAAGTGGCCTATTCGTCATTGTCAAATAAGTGCATTTAGAATGAAAGTCCTGTAATTCACTGAAATGTTACTTCATCTCCATTTCATCAAGGATAAAACACACATTATTATTAGCCATACGCATACTTGGTTCTGTGATATGTTTTAGAGGTGTACTTAGAATTTAAATTGTTGACACAAGTACGTATTTTATGTTTGGATTGCTAATCTTTAATGCGCTTCCTCATTCTGTCATCCAGTGAGGCATCAAAAGAGAACATCAGGTCAATAAATGTTTTCCATTTTCAAGCATAAACACGTTCTGGACATTTTTTTCCTTTAATTCACACAGCTAAAAAAACTCTCCACTTCCCTAGAGCATTATAGCTGCAAGTTTTCAAAACATTGGCCATGTGATGTTTTTGGTATATGCCTGTGGTGGTTTGACTACATCACCTATACCTTCGTTTAAAGGGACTTCAAGAAGCAAAATGCTTTGTTAAGACAGCTACTTAAAAACAAAATCACAAGAACAATCAGAATTCATAAGTGGCCATGCAGTCATACTCTATGGTTGTCTGTTATGGCCAGAGCCACTCCCGTTTTATATTCTGTGCTTTAATGATTTTAAACAATAACATTGTCTTTATTTCCAGATGTGAACGATTGCGCCAACCGACCATGTAAAAATGGAGGCGTATGCAGAGATCTCTATGGTGATTACTCATGTCAGTGCCCGTCACCCTATGTTGGGAAGCAGTGCCACCTACGTACGTGTATTCAGTAAAAAATTGTTCTTTTCATTCTCATACATCTATTGTATTCATTCTTTGAATATAAAATGTGGTTATATATATACTGTATATGAAGTATATTGTCAAGGATTTCAAAGAGGGGTCTGTTGGGAAATCCAACCTCAGTTGCTCAGGATGAGCAATGCATTTTGATGATGTTCTGAGAATATAGTGTGCTAACTCCCTATACTGGCCACTCGGTCCCTGTAGAACCATTGTCTGATTTTGATCCGCATTACTGGCATTAAGTCTGTTTCTGTGAAGGCTGGACTCCTGCCTTTTGACACCGATTCTGTTCATGCCCTTCAAGGACAGAGTTTCTAAGCGCAACCAAGAAATGAGACGCTCTGGTTAGGTGGACTGTACTTCTTGCAGAAGATGTGTTTGTGTTGGCTTCAGCAAGCTGCAATTACCAGGACACCCGAATGTGAAAACGTGATCCTCAGTCAAAGACAGGGTGACCCCTCTGAGTTGTAGAGTCTGCGTCTCAGTGCAGGATCTGTAGTGATCCCGACTCTAATTTATTCTATTGTGAGGTAGAAGGAACTGAGCCAAAAGGCAAAGCTCTCAACTTACCAGTTGCATCTCGAGTTGAGATTTTTCCGCTCACGTCCTACTGATAAAAGTCCCTGGGGGAAGACCTATAACACTTTGCAGAGACCATTGGCTGACCTAGTCACACTTCAGCATCAACCCTACTGGAAGAGCTGAAGAATCTGGAAGAATCTGGAATCTGGATCTCTGAAAGCTGAAGATTCAGGAGAAGTACATTTTCTTGCTTTTCTTGCCTGATGCGACCCAAATCCGAGATGACTAAAACAAGATGGGTAGATGGATTCAACCATGTCTTGTATTTGACATTAGATCCCTCAGATTATTATACTTTTCCCAACATTCTAGCATTGCTTTGCCACAGTTGTCAAAAGTCTGGGTTTGATTTTCAATGCAGAGTAGTGATTGAAGTACAGAATCCATTAGTTCACATGCGTAGTAGCCCCCTTTTGGTCAGCATGTGTCCAAGGACCATTCAGACAGTCTTGTGGGTGTGATTTTTCATTGCCCATGGACAGTTAGGATTCGGCCATAAAACATGCCTATGACTAATTCAATGTGTGACATGATTTTATCAGTGAAGTCCTGTCTTAAAATTCCACTAAAAGACAATGATATTAAAAGTGCATCAGGAAGTTGAAGGGAGTGCAGGTGTCCAATTTTGATAGTATGCAGCATATGTGAGTGAATAGTGGTGTACTGTACTATTTTTAAATGTAAAAATATTTACATTTTTGTGTCTCAGGTTGTATTTCTTTGCTGGGAATGGAGGGAGGAGCAATCACAAAGTCCCAGATTTCCGCTTCTTCTGTGCACTACAGTATTTTGGGTCTTCAGCGTTGGGGACCGGAGTTGGCTCGGCTTAATAATCAAGGTATCGTCAATGCCTGGACATCAGCGACCCATGACAAGAATCCTTGGATTGAGGTGAGACAAGTCATACTTCACACTAATCGAATCGAAAAGAGCTTCAACAATGATAACACATCACCACTTCTTGACTGTAGATCAACATGCAGAAAAAGATACGACTAACAGGAATAATAACTCAAGGCGCCAGTCGAATGGGCACGGCAGAATACATTAAGGCCTTCAAGGTGTCCAGCAGCTTTGATGGAAAGACTTACACCACATACAGAATGGATGGACAACGGAGAGACAAGGTAAGACCATATGGTGCAGACTTTAAAACCCTCCGTACAAGATCTTAGTGCTATGTTACAGTCTATGCATGTCTATATCATCATACACCTTTAAATTGCAGGTTTTGGTGGGCAACACAGATAACGACAGCACAAAGACCAATCTTTTTGACCCACCCATCGTTGCCCAGTACATCCGCATTATTCCTGTAGTTTGCCGAAAGGCATGCACACTGCGTATGGAGTTAGTGGGATGCGAACTCAACGGTAAACACGCCAAAAACATCCACTTGCAATTGAATTCTCAGGGCAACACTTCAGAGAGGAGGACGAGTTGTATTTAACAGGAAAACAAATGCTAAGCCTAAGCCATGCTAAACCGCCGCTAAACTATCGTTCAATGTAGTAGTCAGGAAATGGCAGAATACCTGCGCAGCACAGCACACGGTCTTTTCTTGCATATTCTTGCATGCATGCCACTATCCCTTCTGCCTCATTCCTCTTTGGCTGGGCTTTGAACATTTTTACTTTCTCATTTTCTAGTGGAGGATATTGTATGATTTCTTCTGCACGTTTATTTCTTCATCTTTTCTGCTATTTTGTTTTTTTCCTTTCCTCCCTTCTGTCTGTTTCTTTATTCACAGTTTATTTAAACACAACAGGGTGCTCTGAGCCAGTGGGAATGAAATCTCGCCTGATCTCAGATGGCCAGCTTTCAGCCTCCAGTTCCTTCCGCACGTGGGGCATCGATTCCTTCACTTGGCTCCCTCAGTTTGCTCGCCTGGATAAGCAGGGGAAAACTAATGCGTGGTCTCCTTCCCAAAACAACCGATCGGAGTGGATTCAGGTGACATACTGTGCACGTGGGTTCATGAACGCCCCAGAATGACATACCATTTCAAAAGCCTTCATTGAAGTTTTTTTTCTCAGGTGGATCTTGAGAAGACAAAGCGCCTGACGGGTATCATCACTCAGGGCGCCAAAGACTTTGGGGTGGTGCAATTTGTGTCTGCGTTCAAAGTGGCTTACAGCAATGATGGGGAGTCTTGGAGTACGGTGAAGGTCATTAACACAGACAGCGATAAGGTCAGTAATATAGAGGCACTATTTAGACAACTCTCTTACCTACTTTATGTTGATGCATTATATCATCCAGAATCTTCATGTTAAAGAGGCAAAAATGCCATTCATTCCACACCAGGTCCAATTGAACAAAAACACAAATCCAATGTTTTTTTTGCCAAAGGCCACATTGTAGTTACGGTTTCCTCTCGAGGGCCGTTATGAATTTGAGGAACCCACTAGAATGTTGCATCTCCTCCACATATCACATCCGGAATTACAACAAATGAATTAATAACCAGTTTTCAAATCTGAATTAAAGAATAGCAACTCTTGCTGTGGTTTGCATGTGACAATTTGAAATGTTGGTTCGGACTTTAGCAAGCATCATGGCACTTGAGCTACTTGATTTGTTTTCGCGGGCCAAATAAAAAGATGTGGTGGGCCAGATTTGGCCCCCAGGCCTCGACTATCTGGTTACATTAGCTGTGTGGACCCATGTACTGGAATTCATGCCATTAACCCATATGTATAAAACATTGGAGAAACAATGTTAATGGGGTTGAGGGTCTACGGTCATGAAAGGGCTATCCTCAGGTTCTACCAAAAATCTCGGATGCACAGACTTTTCCAAAATGTCTATGTGAGGGCAAATAAAGATTTTGGAGGAACTTTGGGCTCTCATCCAACTCTTGGGAGGGGGGGGGGAGTTGTCCACGCACTTCACATTGCCCCCATGTGTTTTACTGTCACTGTCATAATCTGAGAGGGCGTTTTAACCAATTGACAATGACTCAGTGCAGCAGAACATGACATGATTGGATTGGATTGGATTGGATTAGCCTTTATTCGTCTCGCAGTATAGAAATTTACATTTCACAATAGCAAAGTTATGAAAGTAAAGTAAAGAAAGAAGCAGAAAAAATAAAATACAGGAGCTGCTGGAAAGGCAGCCACTCACGCACCACCATCTTGAATTCAAAAGAACAAAAAAGTGAATAACAAATAATATGACAACACAAAGACAGACACAGGCAGTCATTCAATCTTAAACACTTTCTGGACTCTTTTTGTTGCATGAAGCAGTTTTAGATGAAAGAGGAGAAGATCAATGCGTCCTTTTCACCAGTGGATCAGAGATGTCTGAGTGGAAAGTGCATGTCTGCTAGAAGCTAAATGTTGAAAGCCAGCATGAAGCTGTAGCATCCATTGACGAAAAGAGATTGTCTCACATCTCTTGTCCCACGTAAATCCGTTTCAATTCCAAGCCGCGACAGTTCCACATATGCAACGGCGCACTGCGCTGACGGTCCTTTCTTCTCATCACGGGCCCTCAAGCCATGCATCCATTCAGCCACCGACTGTCCATCAGCAATGACCTTTTCGCTGAACAAACGGGTCTGTGAAAATGTTGCCCATTACAGGCGCAAGAAAGCACAATCGCTTCAGAGCTGTTCAGCTATGACAGTCATTCCTCCCAATCAAAAACAGTGCTAGCAAATTTGTCCAGACGAAAAGGCGCATCCGCTCAGCCCAGTCTCCTCTTTGATGAATGTTATAGCCAAAAATATTGAAAAACAATCAGTACCTGTTCCACATGACGCACAACAACACAAAGCGACAAAAGAAAACACAAAAACAGGACCAAAAAAAAGCAAGGCTCGTGAGAGCACTTGATGACGGCTGCCTACTCGGGCGCCATCTTGGACTTCAAAAACATTATGACAATGATCGTAGAGAATTCATGCAGAAGAGACTGTTGTTTTTGGACCATATCTGTCACTAATAACTCATACACCCGCTATCTTTCTTACTTCCAGCTTTTCCAAGGCAATATAGACAACAACAGCCATACGAAGAATGTATTTGAGCCACCCTTCTATGCCCGATACGTCCGAGTGGTTCCCTGGGAGTGGCACGAGCGCATCACTCTGCGCATGGAGTTGCTGGGCTGCGATGACTAGAGATTCAACTTACTTTCGTAGACATTTCACTTGCTCATCTCCTCTGACAGAGTTTACATCATACTATATAGCTCTCTGGATGAAGATCATGTTGGCAGAATAGCTGGGACTTCAAAACATTGTGTATTGTCTCTGTGTGTGTGTGTGTGTGTGTGTGTGTGTGTGTGTGTGTGTGTGTGTGTGTGTGTGTGTGTGTGTGTGTGTGTGTGTGTGTGTG
Source organism: Hippocampus bargibanti (assembly GCF_051943395.1). Lineage (NCBI taxonomy): Eukaryota > Metazoa > Chordata > Actinopteri > Syngnathiformes > Syngnathidae > Hippocampus > Hippocampus bargibanti. The sequence goes on along the minus strand of NC_142736.1, from coordinate 12,893,767 downwards.
TGTGTGTGTGTGTGTGTGTGTGTGTGTGTGTGTGTGTTTGACATTGCACATTCCTACCCTGTGTCCATTCTCCAAATTGTATCATGTTCTTACATTTTCCAATTAATCCTCTGTTTTTGTGTGATGTATACAGTCCATGCTAATACTGCTGCTGTTGGGTTTAACCAACTTTCTCTCCAACTTTTATTTCGCGAGTGGGGCACAAAGTAGCATGATGAACCTTGGTGAATGCAATATGATTTCGGTATGCTGCGAGTCCTGTACATGGAGTACTTTTTGTTTTACACATTTCAAATGTATTTCTATTCATGTTTAAAAAAAATACTATGTTGATATCACAGTTTCACGGCGCTTAATGTGTAGCTAGATAAACTTGAAAAAATTGTAAATATGTATTGATGTGCTACGTTCAAGGTATTAATTAATTAATTGATTAATACAGTCTCTTCATGTATATTATAAAAGAGTATTGGTCATAGTTTTCATGCATGCACATCCGTGCCGGTCATCTACCCAATAAGTCATTTGTCACAAGGTGCTGTATGAGAGGTACAGCAATCTGAAGGAAAGATTCTTAAAGAAGGTGTTATCAGTTTCGCTGGCAAATTTAGGGACACCTCTACAAACCCTGGTAAAACCCATAAAACATCAGTGTTTGCACAAAGTTGCACAGTGGCTTGCTGGGGCGATGTGATCAAACCATAAAAAAATTCAAGCTTGTGTTTGCCTTTTTTCATTGGTCTTCCTTGACCTGATATTAGATCATGTTTAAGCAATTTAAAAGCATTTGCCTTTTTTGTCATCGGAAACACACAATGGAAGCTGCGCACTGTCAACGACCATCACTCCATTGCCACCTGTGTGCATGGTTTGGCTAGGCACTTCGAGCCACATCCTTGGCCTGTGCCCACCGCCATTACACATCGCCACAGGACTTTGGATTTTCATGGGTGAGGATGGGGGTGCACAGTCCACACTTCCCCATCTTCACTCTTACCAGGTGAGTTTCTGTCCACACTTCCCCATCTTCTCTCTTACCAGGTGAGTTTCTGGTGGCATGAGGATACTCATGATGACCATTTTCTGGCAGGAATTGCAGGGGGCTATTGCTGGCTCTACTACTCTGGAAAAAAAATACAATGGCACACGACACTCACAAAGCAAAGAGACCTAATCGGATTGAATCAAAACACAAATATCTATCCAGTGGGCCTTTTTGACTGAAAAACAAAAAGCCTATACGTAATCTGCTTGGGAGCAAACTGGGTAAATTCAAAATGGTCGAGTGGTCAATAACTTTATCAAAGTAAGCACACTAGAAAAGACAGAGTTTGTTATGCTTCTCCCTAAAAAGAAATGCTAATTCCTCAATTAAAATACTAAATATTGACATACGCAATATCGAACTGCCTATGAATGACAGTTATTTATTTATTCAATGTTTATTTACACAGGTAAGATGATAATTAATTGCAAAGCCGACCTGGCAGAACAGAGCAGAGTAAATCAAAGCAAATACAAATACAGTACACAGAAAAAAATATAGTGTGACGTTTAGTCTTGGCAATTGTTAGTTTGACCCTAGTGTACACATGCGCAGTGTCGACATCAAGATGAACCGTCTCGTCACCGCGCCACGTACTATTCGATGCAACCAAACCTCAATAGCTTTGACAGACGTGCAAACTGACCAATGAAAAACAAATATTAGGATTCCGATCTCCCATGAGCTGACTAACGAGCTACTTGCCGACAGAGTTCCTTCTGTAGAGGTGGCGATTGCGAATTATTTAAAGCAAATTGTGTTTAACAGCCACAGTAACGTGAGTATACAATAAAGACACATTTAGTTGCTTTTGTTCTGGATGTTGTACATTGGTTGTATTGAAGATGTTAACAAAATCAGATCAGAATAAGGTAATTTTTAGTTGCCTGTGTGACTAAATGTGTCAGTGCCAGTGCTAAGGCTAACGTCAACAGTTTTTTTGGACCCCAACAACTTAAGGTTTGATCAATGACAAAAACACATTTATAAAAATACACCACAAGCGACATTACAACTGTAGGGAATATTACATCAATGTACTAATTGTTTCCTAATTGTTGTTGTTAAAACTGTTTGATTTATTAAAAGATGTGGAGTCGTGCCCAGTTCATCAGCTGGATTCTGGTACTGGTCCAGCTTCTTACTTCAGAGGCAGTTCCCATCAGTAAGGACAGGACCAATATTAAAGAGCCAGACGTCAAAATTGAAGATGCTCCAGCTAGTGTGGTGAGTGATTCCCAACCTTTTATTCCTCATTAGGATTTGAATAACTTGGCCTCAACACAGCACTTCAACAGATTTACAAAATATAAAAACCTTGCAATTTAACTTCTGTAAACATTACATGTAGGACAACACATTTATTTAATGAGCTGCATGGCCCATTCACGTTCAAAAGCGATTCGTTTTTTTTTTTTAAGGGGAATAATTGCTTTTAATATCTGTAGAGGGGGGGGAATTGCAATTTCATACAATATCTCATCTCATTTTCCGTACCTTATTCCTCATTAGGGTCGCGGGGGTTGCTGGAGCCTATCTCAGCTGTCTTTGGGCACGAGGCGGGGGACACCCTGAATTGGTTGCCAGCCAATCGCAGGGCACACGAAGACATACAACAGTCACTCTCACACTCACACCTAGGGACAATTTGGAGTGGTCAATCTGCCTGCCATGCATGTTTTTTGGAGTGTGGGAGGAAACCGGAGGACCCGGAGAAAACCCACGCGGGTCCGGGGAGAACATGCAAACTCCACACAGGGAGGCCGGACTGGGACGCGAACCGGCGACCTCTGCACTGTGAAGCCGGTGTGCTAACCACTCGACTACCGGGCTGCCCATTTCATACAATATTTCTGCTAAAATAAACAGAACAAATCAAGTAAACAAGACAAACTTGATTTGTTTTATGTGGCCTGAGAGAAAAAAATGATCGGGGCCCTTTTCACATTTGATTTTTCATAATTTGGCCTCAACACAGCACTTCAGTAGATTTACAAAATAGAAAAAAAGTTGCAATTAAACAAAGATCACATGTAGAACAACAATTTTTTTTTCAAAAAGAAGAGGACATTTTGGTAATGTGTAGCATGCTCCTTCATGTTCGGAAGAGCTTTGGTTTTAATATCTGTAGAGGGGGATGAAGAATTGCAATTTCATACATATTTGCTAAAATAAAAACAACAAATCCATGAAAAAATACAAACTCAGATTTGTAAGCTTTCACATATAAAAGTCATTTAGAATTTCCGCCTTACCTTCCGGTTTTTGCACATCTACATTTGCACAGTATACAGTTGACATTTTTATTTTGTTATGCTTAGAATATCTTGTTTTCTATCCTTTCACTCCCACCCCAACCCCATCCCTCTTCAATTGCTGCTGTGGACTGCAAATTTCCCCATTGCGGGACGAATAAAGGTATTCTGATTCTGATTCTGATATAAGAGCTGAAAATCAGATACACAGAAGGACCATATTAAAAAACAAACACAAGCAAAGACAAACAATAGACACACTTTAGACATTGAAACTTACTAAAACACACACTTATTGCATTTTAAGTGTTACTTGGCAACAGTTTTCCCTCTCCAACTAAGTTTTCAGCTCTCCAAACAAAAGACTTCAAGCTTATTATTTGCTTCCCGCAATTGAAGTTTCCTGCAAAACTCACATGTAGAACAAACGCTTTCGGAAAATTGTTTGAGGTTCTTAAATACCGTGTTATACTGCTGTATTATATTTTAATGATTTCAATCACTTGGCATTCATTGTTTGACATTGTTTTTTTCTGCTAAAGGACACTGGGCTCCACTATGACCGCTACCTCAGAGAAGTCATTGATTTTCTTGAAAAAGATGAACATTTCAGAGAAAAGCTCCATAATACTGACATGGAAGATATCAAGGTGAAAGTCCTCTTTACCGTGTACTTTGATTAAATCTCCCAGTACGTATATGATGTATGAGGAAAAACCATGAGTCACCCACCTGCTTCTCCTCCATGAACAATGAAAATGTAATGTGGAAAATCAAAAGTAGTGAGACATATCACTCTGATGCTACTGTGTCTCCTATCTCCCAAAGCTGCACTTTTAGACCCTTTCGGACCCTTTTACAGATGTTAAAGTATTCCCCTATGAATGACAACGCAAACCTTTATTAGTGCCCAACATGAAAACCTTATCATTAGCGTACGACAAATGGGATTCATTACAACAAATCTAATGACTGCATTTTCCGCCCTATAATGCATACATACCTAAAAGCGTTCCATTTTGTCAAGACCCGACAGTACGCCTTCTAATCCTTATATCGGGATCAATATTCTGATTTCTTGGACGTAGTACTGTATTTTGAATGTTCTGTAAAGCGCTTTGTTCCAGCAGCCAGTTGTGAAAGCTCTGTATAAATGCAGTTGTCAAAGCGCTAAATGTAAGTCAGTATGTATTGTTTTGTATTTTATTGTAATCCCTTTTCAAAGTGACTCATAATAGAAAGGAGAATCATGTAATTTTTGTGCTTGGGCTCTTTTTGTTGCAACAAGTAATGTTTACTTCCAGCAAGGTAAACTTGCCAAAGAGCTGGACTTTGTCAGCCACCACGTCAGAACCAAACTGGATGAGTTGAAGAGGCAAGAGGTAAATCGACTCAGGACACTCATCAAGGCTCGGCATGACCTTGAAGGTGGAAATGGTAGGTCAAGAGTAGCAAAAAAGCAACAAAATATGGTTGATTCTAAATTCATTATTCATTCATAAAAACAGTGCAACTTGTGCCTCTCCGACAGATATCGCAGTTGACCACCAAGCTCTGCTGAAGCAGTTTGAATACTTGAACCATATGAACCCACATACCTTTGAAGTGGATGACCTGGATCGACTGATAAAATCGGTAAGTCGGATGGCCCGCAAAAGTATTTGCACATTCGCGTCCTGAATGACTTGTAGACACACTATACAGACAACTGTGAGAAATGTCGATTGACGGTAGAGCTTGTCAGCAGACAGCAATGTCGCTGTTAGTAGTTCAGAATCAGAAAACCTTTATTCGTCCCGCAATGGAGAAATTTGCAGTGCACAGCAGCAATTTGAAAGGGGATGGGATGGGGGTGTTAAAGGATAGAAAACAAGATATTCTAAGCATAGCAAAAAAAAATGTCAACTGTATACTGTAAATGTGCAAAACTGTTTCATGAAAAACTGAACATAGTGCAAGTATCAAGAAAGGCATATTGATAGATGTAGCTGTATTGCATTCACCCATATTTGCAAGTCTCCAGTTTTTTTTCCACATGTGATTATTGAGAATTGCGAAGCCTGACAGCAGTCGGTAGGAACGACCGGCGCTACCTCTCCTTCTTGCAGCGCGGGTGTAATAGTCTCGCTGAAGGAGCTACCCAGTGCTGTCAGGGTGGGCAGGAGGGGGTGGGAGGGGCTGTCCATCATAGCTTTTAGTTTAGCTAGCGTCCGTCTGTTGCCCACCTCCTCCAGAGAATCCAGCGAGCGGCCCTGGACAGAACTGGCCCTCTTGACAAGGCGCTCCAGTCTTTTCCTGTCCCGGGTGGTGATGCTGCCTGACCAGAAGACAATTCCATAGTGAATGGCTGAAGCCACCACAGAGTCATAGAAAGTCTTTAGGAGTGACCCCTGAACCCCAAAAGACCTCAGTTTCCTGAGTAAGAAGAGGCGACTCTGTCCCTTTTTGATTAGGGCATCCGTGTTTGTCGTCCAGTCCAGTTCACAGGTGTCAAAGTCAAGGCCCGCGGGCCAAATCCGGCCCGCCATATCATTTTTTTCGGCCCGCGAAATCAAATCAAACTTGTTAAATTCCATGATGATTGGTAAAATCTGAGCCAAAATTCCATATTTTTGGATGTCAACCACAATAAAAGTCATTATTCTTGACTTCAGATTTGAAAAGGAGTTATTGGTTAATTTGCTGTGTGCTCTATATGTAATATTTGAAGGGATTTAAACATTCTAATGGGTTCCCCAAATTCATAACGGCCCTCGAGAGGAAACCATAACTACAATGTGGCCCGCGGCAAAAAATGACTTTGACACCCCTGTTGAAGGAGGTCACCCTCTCAATGTCCGAACCCTGGATGCTCACCGGTGCCAGTGAGGATTGTTTCCTGCAGAAATCCACTACCAGCTCCTTGGTTTTCCCATGGTTCCAGGTTGACTGAAGCAGCTAATCTGGGATTTATCCCAAAAGTTATCGATATGTTTTATCTTTTCTATATCAATGTTCAAAGAAATGATTTGCGCACTGTATTTTGAATTATATTACTGCTCAGATATATTTTTTTAATGAGGCAAAACCAACGCATGATGTTTGTGTATCAAGGCCACAAACGATCTGGAGAACTTTGACAAAGAGAGACACGAAGAGTTCAAGCGTTACGAAATGATGAAAGAGCACGACAGGCGGGAACACCTGAAAACGCTGGATGAAGACGAGCGAAAGCGAGAAGAGGAGCACTACGAGGAGCTGAGGAAAAAACATGCCGACCACCCCAAAATCAACCACCCGGTAAGTCTGACCGGGAATGTATTAACACTCGCTTGTCATCCTTGGATGGGTTATTGGATCTCTCAAACCTTTTTTGATTGGTGTTTGGAGGCGGCGGGCGAATCATTTTGACAAATGTACCATCATTTGTCAACTATATAGAAAATGTTGAAATGAGGTGTTATCTTCGCAGGGTAGTCAGAATCAACTCAAGGAAGTGTGGGAAGATACAGATGGCTTAGACCCGGAGGATTTTGATCCCAAAACTTTCTTCAATTTGCATGGTAAGTCTTTCAGTCCAACGGGCTTCGTCCCTTTAATGACAAGAGACACACACACACACACACACACACACACACCCAGTTCAGGCATGACATCGATGTTTTCCTCTACTTGATGCAGATACCAACGGGGATGGCTTCTTTGACGAACAGGAACTGGAGTCGCTGTTCACCAAGGAGGTGAGAAGTCATGTCATGTTGATTGATATGGCGAAATAGTCCTTGAGCTTTGCTCGCTGATGTTTCAGCTGGAAAAACTCTACGATCCCACCAATGAGGAAGATGATATGGTGGAAATGGAAGAGGAGAGGTTACGCATGAGGGAGCATGTCATGAATGAGGTATTGGACAGTTGTTGAAATAGAAACAGACACAACATTGTGTACTGACAGTTGGCTCGCTTATTTCTTCTTGTGAACTCGAATAAAAGATAAAACGCAAAGTACAAAACCTTTGACCATTCGCTGTGGGGGCGTGTGGCCTGTCTTGACGTTTTGCATCCGGTCATGTCATTTATTGCATCTAAACACTTGCAGGTGGATTCAAACAAAGATAGGCTGGTCTCCTTAGATGAGTTCATGACAGCTACAAATAAAAAAGAATTCTTGGAGCCAGATAGCTGGGAGGTAAGCCCCCAAAGCAAGACAAAAAATATCCACTCCATTGTTATGTCTTCAACAAATTCGAGGACACTAAAATGGAGCTGGGTTCATGTGCTGTTTGTAGACTTTGGAGCAGAACCAGGCCTACACGGATGAGGAGATGAGGGAGTTTGAGGAGCACCTCGCTCGCCAACAGCAAGAGCTTCACCAGAAATCGACAGAACTTCAGAAACAGAGAGATGAACTGGAAAGGCAACAGGAGCAGCTGAATGCGCAAAAAGTTGAGTTGCAACAGGTAAGGGCACCACCGTTGAACACATGCAAAATTGTTAGTGCCTATCTGTTAATTAAAGGAGAACTCCGTAGGGGGCAAAGGAAGAACTTGAAACAGACAAAAGTGACTGTGTCATGCACATCTGACATTGCTTTTGAATGGTCATAAAAAAAAAAACATTTACTCTTAAATCTGGACAAAAATGACATTTTGTTGCCCAACCTTTTGAGGCTTTTTGTGGGGAAACCAAGCTGCTTCTCAAGGTCGTTAATTTGAGATCATTTTAGATTGTATCGATGAAGGAACAACGGATCGATGCATGATCAAGTCGCCTGAATGTAATTACTTCAAAATGACCGGAAATGCCGAGTTTCAGAAGGTCCCGCCCCCTTGTTCATGACGTCACGCCAGGACGTCTTGCCTTGCTCTAGAATCAAAGCAATGGCTTCAGATTCGGAGAAGATGCTTTCTTGTTACTCATCCAGTTATAAATATTATTCAAATAGTTCTGAAGAGGAAAGCATAAATGTTTGCAATCGATTAAAGTAATTCCATGTCATTTTGAGGCATCTGGAGTCCAATGTAGCTTCCCGAAAATGCACATGATGGCGCCAAGCTCTGTTGGAAATGGGCTGATTTTTCTGCTGGGAATTTGTGTCAACTAGAATCAAATAGTAGTTTTGGTGCAACACACAACGATTCACCATCGCGTTATTTATGTGTTTTTCTTCTAATTTCGCCATCAACACGGATCATCATGAAGTTTTCAGACCAAACAAAGTACCCAAAATGCATTGTGTGTCACTTTCTCGGTCAGGGGCGTTCCAGACGTGACGTCAGGTCAGGCATCGTCATCAACTCGAAAACAAGACTTCCTGAATATTCAATTCAGCGCGAGTCTTAAAACGTAAAATATAGTTGTATTTGTAAAATACGCTCAGTAGAAGTCATTTGAAGTGATTTTACAAATTATGGACACAACCTGTCCGGAGGCGTCTGTTGTCCTTCAAACGACAACTGACGTACGTGACGTCACTGAAGGAACGCCCCTGACCGAAAAGACACATTGTAGCAGTCCTTCCATCACGTCAATGTATTTTGCTGTACTTGTTTGGTCTGAAAACCTCGTGTTGCACCAAAAAGCTGCCAGAAAAGGGCGACCAAGCTCCATGGAAGGAATTTATCAGCCTGTGGAAACGGGCTTTGTCGCCATTTTCTGCCTCCCTTGGGTGCGACATTTCCCACCCCTGATGCCTCAAAATGACACGGAATAAATTCTCTAATTGATTGCAAACATGTATGCTTTCCTCTTCAGAACTATTTGAATCATATTCATAACTGGATGTGTAACAAGAAAGCATATTATCCGAATCTGAAGCCATTGTTTTGATTCTCAAGCAATGCAAGGCGTCTTGGCGTGACGTCACGAACTGGGGGCGGAACTTTCTGAAAATGCCCAATTTGCAGCTCAATTTTTTGCAGATTTTGAACGCTTTAAGTCATTTTTATTGGTGTTTTGCATTTGAATATAAATATCATACTGTGTGTTTTGGGTATTTTAGATGCTATGAAACGGTTTTCTGATGTCAGTTAGGAAACAAAAAAGTGATGTCGGTTGTCCTTTAAGTCGACTAAAGACACACTGGATATTGTGGATTTTTTTTCTGGTAGCTAATTTCTAAAAGTGAAACAGAGAGTGACGCCGCAGTGTTGACAGTGATTTTATTAGTTAGAATGTTGATGTTTATGGATAATGGCTAATAAAAAACAGAAATTTACCATCTCAGCAAATATGAATGTTAGATAGTACTTGCCTGTCAAATAGGTACATGGCTTTCAGGTTATTTTAGCGCCTTTCAACTCTGTTTACCTACTGATGACGCAGCATTAGGAGCACCTGAATATTCGGAACCTTGCTCAAGGACAATTTGACATGGTCCCAAAGGTTGAGCATCAAACCTTCAGGTCGGGAGACTGAAAAGTACTTCTGAAAAGTATTTGTTTCATTAGTCCACAGTATGTTTTTTCCAATCAAATCAGCGAGGCAAATGAAATCTCGTTTGTTCTTTTCAGGCCGTCGATCATATGGAACGACTCAGGGCTGAAAAACAAGAACCCCCTCCGGAGGTCCACGGTAGGTCTAGGTTCATTTATTTTCTTCACGGCTGTTGTCCGATGATGCTGATTGACATCTTTGTTAAAGTCGAAGGAAACGCCATCCCAGAGAGCCACGCAGCTGACAATCGACAGCAGCACCACCAGGGAAACCTCATCCAAGAGCCCCAACCTGCTGCTCAGGTTTATCAAGATGCAACTCACGACCAGAGTCAACACCAGAATCAGCAGGTGGACGAGCAGATACATCACAATCTGCCTCCAAGGGACCCTGAAAGACTGCAAACTGAGAAGCACCTCCCTTAGGGCCTTCACGGCTGGACTTTTGCAACCTTGTCTAATCTAAGAGTGTCTAAGCTTTTTCACCATGATGACACCATGATTGGTGCTTTGGAACACACTCTCAGAGAAGCACACACATTGAACAATACCAGTTTTGGGTGCCCGAATTAAGAATTACATGATGGATTTTCAGGAGCATGTTGTCAACATGATGGCAACGAAGGGACATTTGAGGAGTAAAAAGACATACTACTTTCAAGGCCTGTGGAAAAAGTCACTTTAATTGAAACACCAGACAACTATTGTGTCATGTGAATGCCCCCCCAACCTCCTGATTGGACCACTCATTCATACTTTGACTGAACGTGTCTTTTATTATATATCATTTCAATCATTCATTCATTTCAATGACAACCTAAATTGCTGTTAAAAACAAGGTTTTTGCTCTTTGTTCACCACTTGACAAAATGGCCACACATTATTGCCATATTGTTTGTAAGAATTTATCTACCACATTAATTTATTGCGATCAGATAATAAAAGCAATCATTCTCAATGTTTATAGGATTTATCTCAAAAAGCTACAAAAAGTGACAGGTTTTTAGTATTATTTGAATGGGGCACAACTGAGGAAGACCCCATTCATTTGATTGTTGTTAGTTTATTTGGATTTTTTTGTTAGGAGTTTTGTATGCTGTGTTTTAGTTGATCATGATTGGTCATTTTTTACTTTAGATAAGTATTTGGTAAAAAAAAGAATACATAAACGGAAATGCAAAAATATTCCCATTTGATTTCCTTATTTGTAAAAGGGCAAAAAATAAAACGAAGCCACATCAGTGGATTCTTAATGCAGAAACTATGCATTCATTTGCCATCTAGAATGTTTCCGAAAGATTGAAATCTGGTCACGTGTGTTGTTGACTTACCATGCAGTGTTGTTTCTGTTCACAATTTCTTTGCATCTTCAAATCAGCAAAAATACAAACCATTCTTCCCTGCTATTATTTCACTGTGCCAAGTGGTTTTCTTTGTGAAAATATGGCATAGTTAATTTGCACATTACAGACACGTCGTTCTGTTATTGCTTGCTGCTGGATTTCTCAGTGTGTCGCTAATGTATGCCTCAGTTCAAGACAATAAAATGCTTACATCCATTCAGTTTGTACATATATATAAAATCAAAACTTTGCTGCTGTGAAATGTAAATTTCTCCACTGCGAGACTAATAAAGGCAAATCCTATATATATATATTTAATTGCTGATTTAATCCATTCACTTTTAACAGTTAGATTGACCTTTTTTGCACTAACTAGCCAACAGAATGGTGTTCTTACAAAACTTCACTACCATACTGTGTCTTCAGTGTAGCACAAGAAAACACATTGTATAGAACACAGCTTTATTGAAAGTCTTGACTGATTATTATACAAGAGGTGATGGTGACAGATTAAAAAATGAATTGTCATATCTACAAGATGAAAAGGAAAAGGTGACCAAAAAGCACATGCCTGAGGAAAATCTCCATTTTGACAGTGGCAGGGTATTTTTTGCATTATTTTGTACAAAAAAATAAATTAATGAAAATCTTTCAAGTTTACAGGAATATTGTTTAATATCTCACATACTTGCTGATATCCTACACGAAATTAGGACACAGCATTTTATGTTCAAACATTTTGAGAAAACGGGCAGACAAAAGCAGACTGACTGAAACAGGCTTTTAAAAAAGTGTTACTGTGAAAAGAAAGATTAGAAAAGTGAGTTTGGGTGGGCACATTCAAAAATCCTGAATGTTCCATGTGGAGCGATGAGCCAGTTATTAGGATCGCAATGGCTGAGCATTACCTCGAGATAATCCCCGAGGCCCCTGGGCAGCCCCCCGTTTGTAACCTTGTTGGAAGCTCTCCTGCAACACACATCACCATGAACATCTTCACATATCAAGTTCAGATCCTCCTTTCCTTTTTTGTATTCATTTTCAAAATAAGATAATTCTACCCTCTGATAGTTGTTCGTCGTGTTGAATTGGCTTTGACCATAACCACTGCTGGGAGGGTTCGAGAAAGGAGGACGGTAACCTTCATATCCCCCTGATCACAAAAAGAACAACAGTAATTGTCTTACCATTGTGTGTTTTTAGGTATGGCATCAATCTCAGAGGATCCCTTAACACAGTTCATTGTACGTCACTCACCTACTGATTTGCGGCAGGGCTCGGTTTCCATCCCTCCAAGCCCTCCCCCTATAGATGAGTTCCATTTAGGACTGCGTACCTCTAAATCCATTTGAGGAGCCTCTGTAGCCATTCATGGCGCCTCTGCTGTTCCTTGAGCTGCCCCGTGGTACAGTCCTGCTGTTGAATAAGGACTGGCCCGACTGTCCAAAGCCTGCACCGGGCGATGAATCTCCATGCACAGCTGGTGAAGGCATGACGGGGGCTTGGGGCTGGAATCCAGCGACAACTGGAAGGACAGAAATAACTTAGTGCATTTAAATCACACACAGTATTTGTTTAATGCAGTATTTTTTTAATCAATCTTCATTGCGCTTTCACCAGATTGTAAAGTATCCTGCGGGTTGTCAGGCTGATCAGTGACAGACTTCAATTGACCACTGAAAGTCTGCCTGTAGTTCCCAGGAAACTGCGGTGGCTTTCGGGGTTCTGCTTGGCCGCCGGCTGGTGGCGCAGGTGCACTCAGACCAAATACCTACAAACAAAAAAAACCTGACTCAACACTTCTATATTACAAGCCAAATAAAAAGTATGTACCTCACTCATCGTGTCTATAAATGATTCAGAATTGAAGGAGTGAGATGGAGAGCCACTTGTCCCTACTCAAGAGCAAGGGCCAGTACTTAAGGACTGGACACAGATACGAAGTATTACCGCTTGCACTGACTGGAAGGGGGCAGCTTTGACATTGATGCCTCCAGTGTGAGTGGATTCGGAGGTAGGTGGGAAGGCAGAGGACAGGGAAGAAGATACAGACGAATGCTCAGAAGACAGAGACATTGAGGCCTGGATGGTTTGGAAATGGGGCACAGGAGAAGTGGGGGTTGGGAAAACAATATCTAGTAAATTGGATAAACAATTTACTGGAGCATTGCAAAAAAGTCTAAAAATAATCTATCTTGCTGCCACATGAGTATGCCAGGAGGGTTCATGAACATGGCGTCCACATGGACCTAAGGACCACATCAGCAAACCATGGGACTGTTCTAAAAATAGGTCATATCTGATGGGACATGGCAATTTACTAGACTACAATAGAAGTCATCATTGACAGATTTTTTTTAAATAGTGTTGCACATTGATATTCACATATTTCCTAAATTATCCACTCGAAGATGATTCACATACAGTAAAGTCTCATTATATCGATATCGGTTATATCGATAGTACTGCTTATTACGATACTATTTTCATTTCCCGGCAAATGTCTAGTCTTGTATGTATAATTAGTTCCGGTTATTACAATAATCTGGTTACTATGGTGCCCTTTTCATCATTGATAAATCATGTTTTGGACACTCGAGTGAAGAGAGGGGCGGAGCTGCAACTGATCACCACCTGGTGGTGAGTAGGCTCCGTTGGTGGGTAAAGATGCCAGTCCGACCAGGCAGACCCAAACGTGTTGTGAGGGTTTGTTGGGAACGTCTGGCGGAATCCCCTGTAAGAAGGAGTTTTAACTCTCACCTCCAGCAGAACTTTACACATGTCCCGGGGGAGGTGGGGGACATTGAGTCCGAATGGACCATGTTCCGTACCTCCCTTGCTGAGGCGGCAAATCGGAGATGTGGCCGTAAGGTGGTTGGTGCCTGTCGTGGCGCAAACCCCCATACTCGCTGGTGGACACCAGTAGTAAAGGATGCCGTAAAGCTGAAGGAGTCCTACCGGGCCAATATGGCCTGTGGGACCCCTGAGACAGCTGACAGGTATCGATTAGCCAAGCGGAATGCAGCCTCGGTGGCTGCCGAGGCAAAAACACAGGCATGGGAAGAGTTCGGTGAGGCCATGGAAGCTGACTTCCGGACCGCTTCGGCGTCTCAGGAGGGGAAAGCAGTGCACCACTAACACTGTGTACAGTGAGGATGGGGCGCTGCTGACCTTGACTCGAGACGTCGTGAACCGGTAGGCATAGTACTTCGAAGACCTCCTCAACTCCACCAACACGCCTTCCTTGGAGGAGGCAGTGACCGGGGACTCCGAGGTGGGCTCTCCGATCTCTGTGGCTGAAGTCACCGAGGTGGTTAAAAAGCTCCTTGGTGGCAAGGCCCCGGGGCTGGATGAGATCCGACCGGAGTTCCTAAAGGCTCCGGATGTTGTGGGGCTGTCCTGGCTGACACGCCTCTGCAACATTGTGTGGTCATCGGGGAGAGTGCCTCTGGATTGGCAGACCAGGGTAGTGGTCCCCCTTTTTAAAAAGGGGGACCGGAGGGCGTGTTCCAACTACAGAGGGATCACACTCCTCTGCCTCCCTGGAAAGGTCTATTCAGGGGTTCTAGAGTTCAATCTCCGGGTCGGGGAGGAGATTTTGCCTCAAGTGGAGGGGTTTAAGTATCTGGGAGTCTTGTTCACGAATGAGGGTGTAAGGGAGCAAGAGGTCAACAGGCGGATCGGTGCGGCGTCTGCTGTGATGCGGACTTTGTACCGATTTGTCGTGGTGAAGGAGCTGAGCCAAAAAGCAAAGCTCTCAATCTACCGGTCGATCTACATCCCAACCCTCATCTATGGTCACGAGCTACGGGTTGTGTCCGAAAGAACGAGATCCCGGATGCAAGCGGCCGAAATGAGCTTTCTTCGTAGGGTGTCCGGGCTCTCCCGTAGAGATAAGGTGAGAAGCTCAGTCATCCTGGAGGGGCTCAAAGTCGAGCCGCTTCTCCTCCACATAGAGGAGCCAGATGAGGTGGCTCGGGCATCTGATTAAGATGCCCCCAAGACGCCTCCCTGGTGAGGTGTTCTGAGCATGCCCCACTTGCAGGAGACCCCGGGGATGACCCAGGATACGCTGGAGAGACTATGTCGCTCATCTGGCCTGGTAACGCCTCGGGATCCGCCAGGACGAGCTAGAAGAAGTGGCTGGGGAGAGGGAAGTCTGGGCTTCCCTACTGAAGCTGCTGCCCCCGCGACCCGACCCCGGATAAGCGGCAAAAGATGGATGGATGGACTTCCAGACATGTGCAAAAATGTCTCCACTGCAGTGCCAGGGTTTTTGTCATTTTCACTAAAATTCCAGGACCCACAGAATATTGAGTTTTAGTCCTACATAAACATTCAATACTGTACAGCGTTAGAAACCTGAGACTCTCTTCTTTCATCACGTCTGTGTAAGCTCTCAGTATTGACATATCGGCACCCCTCGCGAGAAAAACTTTCATCAGAAAACTGTTAATTCCTACGTCATACGGGTCTGGAGTAATATGAGGTGCAAGTGGGGCATCTGTACAAAAGACCCACCCCTGCATTTTCTGCTACTTACGTGTGAGGGTTCCTTTGGTCCTGTCATTGCACTCATCTGTGGAAGTCTGGACTCCGAGTGGGCTGGTGGGAGGGTAGTGCAAAAAATGTGACACAAATGTAAAAATTGTGGTCACTTCCAACTTCAATGCCTCCAAATATTTGTCAGAAATGGACAAGAGGAAGGCTATTTCAGTCACGAGTGGAAGACGGTCAGGCATTTTATTTTCCAGCTGAGATGCTACATGAAAATTTTATATGACAAATATTTAAGGAATTCAGTAAGTTGCATTCAACCCACGGAATACAAGGAAAACATGGAGCAGTTTTTACTAACTGTATCATATACATCTGGTTGTCATAAGAATGTAAATACATTATATATTACAGGAAGTGCATTGGGAATAATGGTTAGCCTTCCCGATATTGAGGCTTATTAAAGGCTTCATACGTCAGCATACATGTGGAGTTTACAAAAAGCTTCCATAATTAACATCTGTCGCTGAATGATCACACAAACTAATAAATTATTTGAATTACTTGAGCAAAAATCACAGTAATAATAGTACAAGGTAAACGGGCAGAGGATGCATGCATGGATGGATATTCTCCTTATACTCCCTGCCCAAGTTAAATCCTACCCATGATCTGCTGAAGAAGCCAGTGAGGGTGTAAGGCAGCAGTTTTGCTGCTGTCGATTGCCAATTCCCCCATTGTGGGACTATTAAAGGCTTTCTGATTCTGATACTCACATGAGGCACATGCTAGCTGTTGGAGGTCCACAGTCTGCACAGGCTTCATAGGCTGCGCTGAAACAATGGCCGGGTCGAGGAGCTGCCCATCAAAATCCAATACTGAGTCCTTGTGGTTAAAAAAAAGTGGTAAATTATGTTGTAAACATCACAGGTGAGGAGATGTGATGTTATGATGTAGATGTGCACTCTGTTTCAGATGAAGGTTGGCGAATATGGTTTTTATGCTGAGCAATACAGTATCTGACAATGTTAATAAGAGACTAACAAAGAACACAACGGAAATTTAGGCTTTTTGGGGTTCCCTGTACTGTATTGCCTTTCTAGGTCAACCACTGTCTTGAATTCTTTGGTGGACTGCTGTAAAATTGAGTATTACTCCAGCATTACACTCGCTCACGCCAGCACTGTGGTTCCTCTCACCTGCATGAAGTTATAAGTCCCTTGCATCTGGGCCATGAGGTCTTGCAATGCCTGCTTTCTTATCACCGGGTCAGTCGACGGAGATGGGCTGACACGATTCACAGCAACGCTTGGTTCTGGTGGCAGCTGGGCAGGGGGCTGATGCTGAAGGGAATTCACCATCTTGGTGTAAAAATAAAATAATACACATGAACAAAAGTATTTGCGCAGAGGGAAAGCACATAGTAGTGAAGCAAAGCATACCTGCATGTCCACTGACCACTCCTCCACATGTTCTGTGTCTGGACTGCTAAAAGTGCTTTCTGGGATAAACTGTCTATTTACAAACTACAAAAAAAAAAACAATATAAGTTAACCGGCAAAAATAGAACAAGTAAAGTCATTTAATTGGTGTTTGTTTGAAGCAGTACAATGGCCACCGAAATCTCACCTCGGTGGTTTCCAATTGCACTGGCTGGGGATGATTTTCAGTAACGGTTGCTTCTTAAAAATAAAAAACAAAAATGCTTTCAGTTTCTCAGCAGCACATTGAAACGAGTGATTGTGTTCAGCCCTACCTGGTTCGGGTGTTTGCTCTACCACATTGGAATCAGCCACCACTGCTTGCTTTTCCTGTCTCTCCTCTTCCTCTTCGCATGTTCCGTTTCGAGCAGTTTGTGCTTTGTCGAAGTAGCCGCCCTGAAGCAACTTGTCTATCATGTCCTTTAGCGCTTTGTCTGGAACATGATGGGTGGAATAATTCAAGCGTGTACGGAATTCAATCAAATAACATCACTGCAATAAATATAGAAATGAGAAAGTGTCATTTCAACTCCACAATGTAGTTCAGCTTTGTATCATGTTGCATATTACAGAGACTGGGTCGTGTTCAGGCTCACTAACATGCAGCAGCACAAAAAGATTAAATTTGGCTGGCGTAAAAAATAAGTAAATAACTCAATAAAATATGTGGTTAGGCTTTTGACTCATCAAAA
The DNA here is from genome assembly GCF_051943395.1 of Hippocampus bargibanti. Taxonomy (NCBI): domain Eukaryota; kingdom Metazoa; phylum Chordata; class Actinopteri; order Syngnathiformes; family Syngnathidae; genus Hippocampus; species Hippocampus bargibanti. Next base: position 12,876,044 of record NC_142736.1, on the reverse strand, counting down.
GCCAACTGGTTGACATGAATGGCACTCCCCCCCCCAAAAAAAAAGGTGGCGGACCCAGATCGTTAACCTCTGTTGCAATGCCGCTTCACATGTGGTTTTCTGTAATCTAATTTATGGCTAAAATGGATTTCAGTAAACAAGGAAAGAGGAAAGAAACAGTTTCATTTTCCTGACACAAGTGAAAACAGTCGCGGAAGCAATAGAATGCTTACATGACGTTCCTGCCACGGCCTTGTCCCTGCCCTCGAGAAGTTCCCACAAGTGCAGTGAGGCCTCTTCATATTGTTCAGTCAACCTGAAAGTCAATGAGGAGACACAATACATCATCCACTCTGTGCATTGTCAAACGATTGATCCAGTGAACCATTGCATATTCGATACACACAAATACATCTTATGAGGCACAAATACTTGAGCTGGCACCACACACCTGAGGTCACAGTTCCGATCGGGTCCAATGAGTTTGTAGAACTCGTCCAGAAAGGCAAGATCGGCATTCGTGAGCAAGGAGGAGCCAGAAGCATCTAGGCACGTCAGATCCTGCCTGACGTTGTCGTCACCCAATTGGTCCAATAAAAACTGCAACTCCAACACAGTCTTTAGTCGCCGTTGCTCTGTTTCTTCTCGTTGCAGCTGTTGCCGTCTTGTAGTTTTCTTTAAAGTCTTTTGAATCTAAACACACAGCGTAACCGTTTTAGCTTAAATCGTGGAAAAAAATATTGCACCAAAATCTGCTTACATCATGTTCCCTCCCAGTACGCTACAGAGGGCCATATTTTAGAACAAAATGGAATCGACGAGAGATGGCTCAGGGTGAAATAATAGTAAATGTGACAGGCCCCGACTGCCCAGAAAAATATATGCCGCGGCAGTCACGATGCGGGTGACAAACCTATTCAGACAACGGGGTGAATGTAACTAAACAAGACAGATCCTGATTTACTCACAAAATGTGAGCTGAACAGATGAGTGTACACCTGACTTAATAAAGTCATTCTCCATCACGAACTTAAAACTTTAATGTGCAGCAAATCCGAAACAAAAGCAATTTTTTCTGACTCACCTCTTGGCCAAGGGTCTGGAAGCTCTTCAGCAGCTCCCGGGCAAACTCAATATTGGTGATTATCTCCTGGTACTTTGACAAGGCCTCCTTCAGGCATATCATATAAAAATGAATTGGACTTGGGTGAATAAAACAGCCTGTATTTACAAAACCAGACACTGTGTACATACCAACTGATCTTGATTTAAGCTTTCACCATTGTTCTTCTTTGCCTGGTAGTCATCCAATTTGGACTGAAAGGGGGATGGTGGTTAAAACAGTGCATGTGGGCAATTTTTTAAATGACACATAATCATTGGAAATTGAACACATTCTTAACAGAGGCCAATGAATCAAAAGTTACTATTTATCCCAAAATGGGTTCAAAATACAACAACAAATGGGAGTAAGAAGCATTCACAATTGATAGTAAAAGTACAACATACTTGCAAAGAAAACAAAAATATTTCCAGCACACACGCACCTAAGACAATCATCTGAAAATGAAAATGTCTTTTAAAGGTTGTGTTGGAACTTGCATTCAAAATTAATCGCAAAGAGGGTTCGTAATCTGGTTTCCTACAGGAAAATGGAAATATTGCCTGTTATGAAACCCAAAGCACTTTCTCCAAATATTATTCAGAAAATATTAAACTGACACATCGGAGTTTGATTCAGTGTTACAAACTGACAGTTTTACTCAAATGTGATTGTTCAAAAACTAATGTATAGTGTGCTGTGGACATTATTGTGATTATCATGAAAATGATGGTACTCAGGATAATACCTTTTTTTTCTCCATGTTGCGAACCTTCTTTTCGAGCACACCAAGAACCTGCTTCATGGCATCAGACTTACTCCCATTTCCAACCTCTGGAATGGCAGACTGGATAGCATTGTTGCCAACCATTGCTGAAGGCATCTAAATTGAGTTAGGAGAGAAGACAAATGATCAGTGACATGCAGTCAGGGGAGGCAGGCTGTGCCTCACCTCATCATGGAAATATCAAATGTCAAAATAAATTAGTTTTATTTATTTAGTGATTTGTACTTTAACATTCTTTTCCATTTAACTTCACCATTTTTGGATTTTTTTTTCAAATTCGCTAAATTTCACATTTACCGTTCAAATACTAAGTGGAGACGAGCGGTGAGGCAGCAGCCGGCTGAGCCTCACCATGGATTGCGCAATCACTATGCTAACTGTGCTGGCTTGCTCTGCAGTGAGACCGCATTGCTGTCCCTCCGCATATCGCTATTAAAGTGTTCAAAATCTTTTAGTATATGAAGTAAATTTCTATAGTTTAGCTGGTGTATATAATGTACAGTCACTGTACATTACAAACTCACAAACGGTGAGGGATGAATGTAAATCTCCTGGACAGCTTCTCAGCTTTTTGGAAGGATCTCATTGAAACTATTCCTGAAGCGACAAAGTTGCTCCAGCTCGTGCTCACTGTTCCAGCTACTACAGCATCAGTGGAGCGGTCATTCTCAGCACAAAAGACTGAAAACATATAGTCGGAACAGGACTGATCAAGGACGACTTTCTTCACTGGCAGTGATCTCCATTGAGACAGAGAGACTTGGAATGAATTGGATTTGCCTTTATTAGTCTCGCAGTGGAGAAATTTACATTCACTTCATTTATAAGTAAAGGTAACACGATAATAACGTTTTTTTACTTCTTTTTTTCTATGCTAGAGTTTGTATACAGTATATAAAGAATGCTGAAATTACATTTTAAACAAAACACGTTACCTGTTGCCAATCAAATGGTGAATAAGCTACTCTGTGGTGTTCATCTGACTGTGCCTCACCAGCCATGAACCTCACCGCACGTCACTGCAAATGATGCACTTATCTGTTCGAACAATTTAAGTAATTTAATTGGGAAACAATTCAGTATGAACAGGGAGGTTAACTCGTGTCCAGCTATCACTGACCTTCCATTGTGTGAGTTAACTATTGTGGAACATCTAGACTTTTTGGGAGTTGTCATACGCTTCAAAAATAGCATGTTCAGCTCAGAAACTGAGACAGCATGCCGCACATCAGGAATCTTTTTTGTTTCGTTTTAGTATCAATGAAAACAGTGAGAGACAGACAGGCGCAAAAGGTTACGTAACAAAACCCACAAAGTAATTAAACACGTTGAATACTTTGACCTTACTTTACTCTGAGCGTTCAAGCGTTGCTGCAGTCGACGATATCGACCTCGGCCACGTCCAACTCAACATAGGGTTATTTTATGAAATTAACGTTGGGCTCGCTCTTTATGTCCTATTGTTAGCCTCCAAGCTAACCCCTCATTGCTGCTATGCGTCCATTTACCCGGTTTCTCCACGCTTATTCGTTAAAACATCGAAAATTACATTTTGATGTTCTCAAACGGGGTTTTAGTGTCTCTCAATGCGGATAAACTAACATGATCGGTGGATGCTGCAACAGCTCGTCGTGTGTTGTCTCAGCTGAACATGACAAAAGACGATTTTGTACCTCTGGCCATTCCGTGATTGTTGTACAAATATCATACCTTTATACTCTTTGTCTTCAAAGAGATTTACGTTGACTATATTAACAACAAGTGAGCAGGTGAATTCGGTGGCTTTCCCTTCCTGTGGTATTTTTCCAGAAAAGATGCTCGGGGTGACACACGAACCGGCTGAGGAAGGAACTGCTGCTCTCTGGCTGGTCTTTGGCTGCTTCTGATGCTGAGCCAGGCAAGACCACAAGGACCCTTCTCCGGTGCCCTCAACTTTGCCTGATTAGAAAAAAAAACAACAACACAGACTGTACTGGTGATGGAAATTCCGGCTCCTTTCAGAGCCGGTTTTTTTGGCTCGGCTCACCTAAAAGATCCGGCTCTCTTGGCTCTCAAATGGCTCCTCAGTTTTTTTTTTGGTTCCTTAAATTTATTAACTACCAAAACTATGGACGACAAGGTTTCTTCAGCCGTCATCTGTACAAATTTGTACAGATGACGGCTGAAGAAACCTTCTCATCGATGGACCACTCCTGTACGACTGAGAGCTTACACAGACGTACCAAAACTATTGTAAAATTATGTGAAAAGCGAATTAATCATGTAAAAAATACACTATATCAATACACTATATCACTATATTATATTATATTATATTATATTATATTATATTATATTATATTATATTATATTATATTATATTATATTATATTATATTATATTATATTTTATTTGGCTTTATATGTGCACAGAGAGCAGCCACTAACTTTCACTTTTCCTGTGGTTACTCTGGTCTGATTATCAGCTGTCACTAATTTGCTTTTCATATTAATAATGCTATAATACAAACGAGTAAAATTGATAATTGGATAATAACTATAACAGAATGATGTGATAACATTTGTCCATTGTACCTGTCTATACTGATCTGATCTCTGATCACTGATCTCCATCTCAAATGGCTCCAAAACAGTGCATGCGTCCTGCAGTACCTCCCTAGCTCACCTGCTAAGATCTCAGAAATGTGTCTTTTATTGAAGACAAAACAATCCAGCAGACAGGTCCCCACTTTGAAATTTTCAATAAAGTGGCATGTAACTGACTGACATGTAGGATGTCGTGGTTCGGGATGTCCAGCAGTCAGTTGTTAGATAAACAGCTGTGGCTTTTTTGACCCGTTCCTGGACTGCAGCATGTTCTTTGTCATATATTATTCTGGTATGATTCTTTGAGAAAGTGTTTTCAGAATCAGAAAGCCTTTAATAGTCCCACAATGGGGAAATTTTCTGCTTGGAATTGCATGCATTGGGTTGAGAGCATGAGTATATTTTCTGAATCCCTTGTCATCCACAATTGAAAATGGCTGAAAATTATTTTACCTAGTTCCTCATCAAGTGTGTTTTTCTGGGTTGATAGCTTTTTGCATAAAGTGTCTCAAGGAGCTTTGAGTTGTACATCTTGGATGGAAGTTGTGATATTGCAGCTGCAACAGACGCAGGCCAACACACTAAAGACTTCATTAATATCGGTCGGGTTCCCTTGCTTGTCTTTTCTCTTCAAATTGTATAGATGGATGGACTGTTATTATGTGCCAGTGCAGATTATTTGTGGAGCATTAGGATGATTTCTGCTTCATTTTGTCTCACATCAGCAATAATTTACTCAAGAAATGCATTTTTCTGGAATGACGCATGAAATATTTTACATTTTGTGGGACGGGGAACAAGCTCAAAAGTGCTTCGGATTCTTCGGACTCTTATACCTTCTATGAATTTTTGCGTGGTCATGTGCTCTCAGGATTACAATGTAAAATATGTGCCTGATTCAATGATGGGCGAAGTCCTGCACTTTGAATGAAATTCATAATTTGTATGCAATTTCAAATAGTAAACGCAAGAGGGCAGTGATGTCAAATTTATTGGAATCGACCGAATGTCTACCTCACGACGTTTTTAGCGTCAAAAATACTGCACTTTAATCAAGTTATAGTACGACGAATAATTTTCATGGAGGAGATGAGCACCCCTTTGAGTTGCACTGGTTGCTAAAACTTCAACTTCACTTTATCCCTCCATCTTTTTTTCAATCCACTTATACTCACAGGCAGCCCACTCGAGCCATCTTTGGGAAACAGGCGGAGGACACCCTGAACCGGTTTCCAGGCAATCACCGGGCACACAGAGACAAACAACCATCTGCGCTTACTCTCACACGTTGGGACAATTCAGAGTGCACAATCAGCATTTCATGCAGGCTTTTGGAATGTGGGAGGAAACTGGAATACCTGGAGAAAACTCACGTGGGCCCGGAGGAAATATGCAAACTTTACACAGGTAGGCCGGGGCTGGAATTGAACACGGTCCTTCTGCACTGTGAGGACGACCCGCTAACCACTGGACTAAGAGGCTGCTTGACTTCGCTTCATGCATTCATTTATTTTCCAATCCGCTTATTCTACCAAGGTTTGTGGTTGGTGGAGCCCATCCTAGCTGTCTTTAGGCAGTAGGCGGGGAACACCCTGAACCGATTGCCAGCTAATCACAGGGAACACATAAACAAACACAATTAATGCTCAAACTCACACCTAATGACAATTTAGAGTGTTCAATCAATGCATGTTTTTAGAAATATCCTCACATGTTAATTTTTACACTCTGCAAATGTATAATTACTTGAACGGTTCAATAATCCTGTAATTGTGTTTTAATATAATGCCGCGATACACAACTTCACTGTCAGGAAGCTATTTGTCCAAAACAGACTATATATTTTTTAACATTAATTTGAATTTAATATTGATGCAAACATGTTTTTTTATTAAATTAAAACATACATTTGGAATGAAAAGCAGAGCACATCTATGAATGTGCATATATCCATTCCAAATGTTTTTTTAACCATTTCTTGGTGAGAATGGAAAGCCAAGGTATATCCAATTGAAGCTTCCTCCACCATCAGGCTGCTAAAAGACCTGGGTAATCATGGACAGGCTCTGCGGCACACAGTTAGATCAGTCTCTGAAGCGGCAGAAAGAAGCAGCCAGTGGATCTGGATGAAGAGGAAGGACCCTTGTTGGGCTAATAGAACAGCAATTTAAGACACAACACCCCGCCCCCGCCCCCACCAGCTTCTCAACATCTGATTGGGCATGGGACACAAGCGCGGGCGTGATCAACCTGTCGCTGGCCACCATCGATGAGGGTGTCTAGTGATGAAAGGCCAAAACACCCAATGATTCTTTGACACACTACTGACGATGTGTCCCAAATTCACAACCTTCCCATCCCTGAGGCACAGCTCCCACACGACTCTCAACATCAAGGCTTATCTCATGTGAGGACCATCCATTGGCACAAACGGTCAGAACAACATCACGTCCAGTGTTTCATGATTCTCATCTTAACTTCCAGTGGTTTTTTTTGAGAATCAAATGTAAAATCAATAGTCTAACGACAGATATTCAAATTCATTGATTTTTAAGATTCATTGATAACCTTTAAAATTTGCACAAGACGAGATGTAAAAGTTCAGGTATTGACAATATTTCATATAGGGCACATATAATCCACCATATTTTTGGAGTACTTTATTTCGAGCTTTTTAAAATGAGCCACTTTGTGCAAAGATTTGAGAGTGTTTGTACAGGACCTGTCGCCGCTCACTGTGATGTCGTTTTTTTCCATAACGGTCATACATCCTTCATTTCTTCAAGGCTACGGCACATTGGAATGGATTAAATGTGTGCTGCTGATTTATTGGCAAAAACCCACAAAAGCCCCACAAACACTTAAACCTCAGACCATTTGTTGCGTGGCTCAGGCAAATCGAAGAGTCCATCTGCAACCCCGATGGTGGCCCTTCCTTTCCCACTCTCACTTTCACACTCGCTATCTTTACATTCTGTTTGTCTGCCAGCAGTCTTCAGTGGCTTCAATTACACACGCAAACGAAACCAAAGTTTCCAAACTCCTTGATTGGTCTGATCTCGGGGAATTTTTAAATTAGTTGGCAAGCTTGATCATTCACAGACCACATGTGTGACGACAGACTGGAAACATCTCCATTTGAAATACTAATGTTGTCTTCATTGCAGAGCTGTTGTTGTTTTTAAATCACTGTCCTGCGAATACTGAGAATTATTCGCGGAAGGTGATCAAATTATGATCATTGCGATTTCATTCCCGTAAACATAAAAAAACATAATGCACAATTTTTCACAGCGGTGCTTTTCCAAACATACACCCAGCGTCTCCCTCAATGGCATGTTCAAAGACTCTGATTTATGATGTGTTATACCACAAAGTGGCTGGAAAACTAAACCACATTCATTGCCACATTGATTGAAGGCATGGACATAGTGAAAGTGGGTGTTTGATGAGACCTGATATTTGGTAAGACTTGGCTTATGCATACAGTATAGTATTTTGTTTTGACACTTGACACTGAGATGATCAAAATGGTTCTGAAGGTATTGACAAGCCATACAAATGCAACCGCATGCTGTCTGGCCCGCGTTCTCTTGTTCGTTGGCCTCTCATTGACTCCAAGAATGCTTTGCATTTTCAGCTCTCACTTTTCCATCACGGTTGCAGTCTGGATTTCTTGTATTGCAGTAACTGACAGTTGTTTAGTATTTATTTATTTGTATTTATTTATTTTTATTTTATTTAGTTTTGAAAGATTTTATCATTTGACTTGCAATTTAGTTTGAGATTTTAATGTATGCGCATCCCACAACAACTGACAGGAACCAGTCCTTGCATGAATGACAGATGAATGAATCAATTCCAAGACACGTCTTCCATTCAAACATGTTTTTTATACCACTTATTCTGATTTGAGTCAAGAGGGAACTGCAGGATATCCAGGCTGAGTTTGTGTGAGAGGCGGTTTCCATCCTGGACTGAAACAATCATTCACACTTATATTCACTGACAAACAAGATAACAAATATGCTTTCAACACAAACCCATGAAAGCATGAGGAGAACTTTTAAGGCCTTATTTTGGTTGACTGGAGCACGTTGATTTGGCATGAGAGCAACTGGATGCTTTTTTCTTGCCTGTTCAAGTCTGGTTTGCTGTGTTTGGGGCTCTGGTACGCCTCTCTGGGCGCTCTGGCACACTGAGTTGCCTCGCCCCCGACTCATTTTACATTGTTGTAACAGCAGTTTGTTTATTTATTTATTTATGTATTTGTCAATTTGTTGATTTTGCGCTCTACATCACCCTATGATGGACCTGCAAATTTGATTAGAAAAAGTATACAATATTTTAGACTCATAAAGTCGCAAACATATTTATTCTTGCTTTTTTTTTTGTCCTCGACATGCATAGTGGACATCACTATGACCATTTATAAGTTCAAGACAAGCATGGGACAATCCTTGTGAATCATTTTAGGAATCAAATCACTGAATTAAATACACTCATTATACATACTGTATTTTAAAGCACTCTTCGGCAAATGTATCAAAAGTATTTACGTTCATTCACTCATGCAGAAGCCGAGATATTTTTTATTTAAAATACTTAAATAGAGGTTGGGGCGGCCATGTAGTCGAGTGGTTAGCACACCGGCTTCACAGTGCAGAGGTTGCCGGTTCGCGTCCCGGTCCGGCCTCCCTGTGTGGAGTTTGCATGTTCTCCCCGGACCCGCGTGGGTTTTCTCCGGGTCCTCCGGTTTCCTCCCACACTCCAAAAACAGATTGACCACTCCAAATTGTCCCTAGGTCTGAGTGTGAGAGTGACTGTTCTATGTCTTTGTGTGCCCTGCGATTGGCTGGCAACCCATTCAGGGTGTCCCCCGCCTCGTGCCCGAAGACAGCTGAGCTCCAGCACCCCCCTGACTCTAATGGATGATGGATGGATAAATAGAGGTTGAAGTATAAAATTCAGCTTTGTACCCACATTTTTAAAAGAAGGATTTTATAATGACTTAAAACATAAGAATAAGAAAGAATACTTAAAAAAGACTTAAAAAGAATGTGCTTGTCTGGTGGCCCGGGGGTGCATTGAACTGGCTCAGTGGGGCTCAACTGTGTGCCTTTAACACTGTAAATAAATAAAGCTTTATTTATATAGCGCTTTTCACAGGTAAAACCACAAAGTGCTTCACAAAATTTAAAACAGTCATAATAAAAACAATACACAAAAAGTGCAAGTGGAAAATTATACAAGCATAGAACATAACAGTTAAATGTTTTTAAGTGTCAGTGGCGATATACTTTTTCAATTGACCACAGGGCATCTGGAGGGTATTCCCCAGTGTGTGTGTGTGTGTGTGTGTGTGTGTGTGTGTGTGTGTGTGTGTGTGTGTGTGTGTGCGTGTGTGTGTGCGTGTGCGTGTGCGTGTGTGTGTGTGCAAATTGTGACAATATTTTAGCAATTGTCGCCCAGCTAAAAAGGTTTGTAATTTGTAAATAGATGCCAGAAGATGGCGCAGAGCAAAAAAATTCTCATAGAAGAGGCTAGCACAAAATTAGAAAATAGCTGAAACATGGAGGAGAGGTCCCTCCCCTACTCCATTCCCCCCACCGCCCCCCCAAAAAAATGGTGTTAACTGGAAAATGGTGAAATATGCAGGTTCACTCCAGAGTGTCAGTGGGGAAAAAGCATGAGAGACTTCTTCAATTAGGCCACAATATCCTCCAATGAAGAAACACAGTTGTGGGACTTCCATAGCTCTATGTTGCGTCCTCAAGATGGGTCTCGGTCTCGCGAGCGCATTTTAAGATTCCGGGTGTTAGTCTGGTCTCGGAATCAAAGGCATTTGCTTGAGTTTTTGTTGTTCTTGTTTTCATAAAATGTATTAGGTCTTGTCAGGAAAATTCAGTTTTAAGTATGATTGCATCGTTTTCGAACCGAAACAGCAAATTTGCTTCGATCTCACATTACTTTCATTGTACTATTTCAAAAACAACAATTACTCACAATTGACTTTTATTTGATGACAATATAACTTACTCAACCACATTTTACACTGATTAGGGCATGGGAGGGTCTCAGTCATGTCATCATGTTGTCTCAGTCAGGAGATGTTGCTGCATTTTTAAGATGTAGTCGGGTCTAGTGACCAGGGGGAGGCAATTGCACTCCAAAATGTTTAAATACAACTCACTGTGAGGAAAGAAAAATGACACTCGGTAAAAATTGCTAAATCAATTTTACTGTGTAGCAATGGGGCTTATTGGTTGTCCTTTATTAATAAGAGACCGGGGTGTCTTTAAGGTATGGCAGACAACACTTCTCAGCCTATCCATGCAGTAAGGTCTTTTCGGATCATTTTAATGAACCTCAGTTTCAGGAGCAGCAGTGTAGTTTTTGGGAGTATATTGATTCTTCTCATCTTGTTGCTGTCCAACTAGTTTTGAGGTTTGGTCAGCATTGCCAGCCGCAGGTCAGATTTGTTTCCAGCAATGGATGGACTCTGCTATAAATTGACTCTTGCCACCGATTTTGTTCATAACCTTTATGGACACAATGTCTAGGATTTAAAGGGGTTCAATTTGGCTCACCCTTTGCGATAGAAAAATAAGCTTGGTCATTGGGTGAGCCATCCAGTTATGATACTTGCTTATGATGTTTTGGGTGTGTCTGGGTGTGTCTCAGATGAGGGAAGCAATGTTCCTCGCCTGGTCTGAGAACACTACGGATCACTGCTTTGGCCACTACCCCCACGAGCTGATCCCAGAAAAGGGGAAAGATGGATGGTTTGTATTCTTTGTTTTTTAAAGGACAACCGACACCATTTTTTTTGTTTCCTAACTGACATCAGAAAAACGTTTTATAGCATCTAAAATACCCAAAACACGCAGGATGATATTTTTAGTCAAATGCAAAACACCAATAAAAATGACTTAAAGTGTCCCAAAACTACTTCAAAATGACCTTGGAAGTGGCCAGTTTCAGAAGGTGCCGCTCGAGAATCGAAACAATGGCTTCAGATTCGGAGAACATGCTTTATTGTGACACATCCAGTTATGAATATGATTCAAATAGTTCTGAAGAGGAAAGCATACAAGTTTGCAATCGATTAAAGACTTTATTCCGTGTCATTTTGAGGCATCGGGGGGATGTCGCACCCAAAAAAGGCAGAAGATGGCGACAAAGCTCGGTGGAAATGGGCTCAAAAATTTTGTCACAACACACAAGGATTCACCATCGTGTTATTGATGTGTTTTTCTTCTAATTTTACCATCAACACGGATCAGCACGAAGTTTTCAGATCAAACAAAGTACCGCAAAATGCATTGACGTGATGAAAGGACTGCTACAGTGTGTCCTTTTTCGGTCAGGGGCGTTCCTTCCGTTACGTGACGTCAGGACTCGTCACCAACTCAAAAACAAGACTTCTGAAATATTCAGCGCAAGTCTTAAAACATAAAATATAGCTATAAGCGGTGGAATCTTTGTAAAATACGCTCAGTAGAAGTCATTTGAAACGATTTTACAAATTATGGACACAACTTGTCCGGAGGTGTCGGTTGTCCTTTAAGATTAGGCAAAAACATTCAAACTCTCTACAATAGAGTCATCTCCTCGGTGAACCATCAGCGGAATGTATTAAAAAAATTATGATATCAATCTGTGATTTGTATTGTTCATCATTAATTCTGCACTTGTCTGTGATCAGAACCATTCTGAAACAATATTTATGGCACAATAATATTTGGATTTGTTTTGGGCTTTCTATACAGATTTACTGTGTGTATAATGTCAATGATGGAAGAACTGACATTTGTATGGAAACTGCTGTTTGCTGAATTGCAAACGTGACTGCCAAGTTTTACCGACTCCAGAGCTTTTTGACAGGAATCAAACACTGAAAGTCGTTTTATCCAAACGCAACGTTATGTTTGATCAGAAGCAGTCATGGCACTTCTAAGAAAACATTTATTTGTTCAAAAATGACTCAAACCTCAAATGGAATAATTGACATTAGCCATTGTTTCATTTTGAGAGTATTTTCCAGATAAAGGCATGATGGCGATGAAAAAATGTTTACACGTTTGTCTATTTACTGTAGCCATCTAAGTCCATGAATGTTCCTGCCTCACACTTTGAGCCCCTGCGATCCAAGTCATTTTGAATGAAACCTCAAGTGTTTTGCGACATTTTGAAAAACTCCAAATAAAAGGGGACGAGAAGATCACATTTCATCCAAACAAGCCAGACGAGAAACATGTCTCCTTCCAATAAAGGAACTATGAGCTACCACAAAAATGTCTCATCTCTTGAGAACTCTTCTGGTGTCACATGATTTTGTTTTATAAACTTGCAGCAGAAGAGTTAAAAAAAAAACTCAAGTAGAATGGATGCTCCAATAGCATGCACTCCAAAAATGACACTGATATTACGGTGAATCTACCATTCAACATATGTTCATTCAGACTAAAACGAATATGCGCACACATGAACGGTGACAAATTCAAGACATTTTTAAATGAGCGTGCACTGACATATGCATGATTGTAGCCTTCATGCCAAATCCGGACCCACAAGCAGTTGACATCTGGTTAACATCCTTGGAGAAAGTCTCTGTCATGACTACCCCGTATCCCAGAATTCCCTAACTTCTGCTGAGATGTTTTCACAGAAACAGAGTGCCTGGACCCTGTCACCGTTTTGCCAAAGACCTCAATTACACAGACGACCTTAATTAAATCAGCTTTGATTGCCATTTCAAATGACGGGAATAACATGGAGCTGGGGGTATTTCTTCCCCACCCATCGCTTTCTGTCTCATTGCGGCTGAATTGCTATGTACATTTTGTTGTGCTGCAGGTTTGTCATGTCTGGATGTGGTGAGTGACTGAAGGAGTCTGCAGATTATCTGGGGCCAGGCTTTTTTGTAAATGCGTGGTTCCTGACATCATGAACGTATTGTCCCAGCAGGCGCAAACCGTGCCTAAACCTATGGACACCGATTCAGATTCATGCACAGAGAGACATCATGTCAAGAGGACTACCACAGGGACACAAAATGTAGACCACTATGACTGGAGCTGTGCTTTAACATCCAGAGGTCTACAATAGGAGTCAATGTGTGTGTGTGTGTGTGTGTCTGTGTGTGTGCGTGTGTCTGTGTGTGTGTGTTATTCGCTCTTTTAGTGTCTTTGCATGTGAGTATATAGAGTATACACGGTTGTCTATATGCAAGCCACTGAGCTACCTAAGAACAATTTTATGCAAGATTTCTTTTGTGCAAACCCAAATACTGCCACGATTGGATCTGGGTATCCAAATTCCTTTTGCAGATGAAGGAGATGGTGTCAAAAATTCCAGTCAAAAACATGCCAATTTGGACAGGATCGAAACATATGCGCCAAGGATGATGCAGCTGGTTTCCAGAAGATACAAATAGGGTCCACATTTGGAAATATTTCAGGCAAGTGAGTCCCCCAATAATCTAATCAATTAAAATATCTAAAATGTATTTTCGTAATCTACATTTGACACAAATAGATGATGCAATGCTAAATATTTCATTGATTGCTCTTCGACAGATTTCATTTGTGAGATTTAAATTTTAATCCCCTTCCAACTGCTTCAGAGGAAGAAGTGATGGGCAGTTAATATCATGGATAACACACACACACACACACACACACACACACACACACACACACACACACACACACACACACACACACACGCACGCACACACACACACACACACACACACACACACACACACACACACACACACACACACACACACACACACACACACACACACACACACACACACACACACACACACACACACACACACACACACACAAAGCTGGGGAAATATTTGTTTTCTATTTCAAAGAAACTCCCATGAGTGACACACGTCACTCAATAACTCACTTGGTCACAATGTTATTAGGATGGTGCTTGTTTAAAAAATTCTTTGATCACGGTAGAAGAATCCTCCAACCGAGTTTCATCTTCCTCCACTGAATGCTCTTCCTGAATTGCCTTCATCCGTTCAAAGATGAACTTTACTTATTTTGAATTAAAATTTAATGACTAGGAGTCCTGCTGCCATAACATCCTGTTTGATTTAGTTGTTGTTTTGCAATTTTAGTGACGCTTACTTGCAATAAATACCAGTGGTAGACTGTCAGGGCCTGCAAGGCCTTCACTGTTGGCCTAAAAATATCTTAATCACAGACTGATGTTAATTATATTTTGTCAATGAATTCTTATTAAATAATTCCAAATTGTCTCTCAGCTTCCTTTCATTGCTTTTCCCATGTTGTGCTGCTTCCAGATGTGTTTTCGTATTTAAGCATTTGACACATTTTAGCCAACATTTGTTACCAAGAGGGTCACAAATCTACCTATACGCCTTCACAATCAGTTCTACGGGCCCAGTCGCATCAAATGTGTCGATCAAACTTTTGCTCTAACTAATCAGATGTCGAGTTGGCAACCCAAAAATTGTACCAACGCCGTCTTGCAGGCGATGGTCAACGTCACAGTTTTCAAAGACTATGACTGGCTAGTTATTAGCCAATCATAGTTTGTGAAAATTGCTCGGATCACTAGTCGCAAGTGACAAGAGCGTACAGGCCAGAGCTAGCACACTTTATCAGCAGTGAGCTGCATATGCAAATGTATTGTGTTGTTTTAATAGCGGTTTTGGATTGGATTGGATTGGATGTATCTTTATTTGTCTCACAATGGATAAATTTACATTTCACAGCATCAAAGTTATGAAAGGAAGAGGAAAGGAAAGAAAGAAGTAGAAAGGTTTTGTCAACCCACAATGACTGAAGCAGGAGAAGAAATGGATTTGGTTGGAAAGTTACTATTTCAAGCCATTTTCAAGCTGGATTTTTCGAGAAAAGATTGGATTGGATTAGCCTTTATCAGTCTTGCAGTGGAGAAATATACATTTCACTGCAGCAAAGTGATGAAAGGAATGAAAGTAGAAAACAAAATACATGAGCTGCTGGAAAGGCAGCCACTCTCGCGGCGCCGTCTTGAAGTCAAAAGAACAAAAAACATTATTAAGAAAGGTCGGGGAGTTATTTCCTGGCGAATGGTACCCTCTAGTGGACTCGTAGTAAATCACACCACACTATTTTTCAGTCGCAGCTGTGTATTGATTCAGATGTAGCACTACTGAAGGCCTAGCGATGAAATCCACGGCTCGCCACTAATAAATACTGTGCTGCTGAACATTTGTGCCATCTACATTAGAAATCTATGCATCCGCTGTGAGGATTGTGATTTGCAGATGCGTGCATAAGCCGGAACTTTATTCTTTCTGGAGGCACACGCAAGGGCTTTCTTTCTTCTGCCATGCACCAGACACAGAGCTTCATGTGGGTTTTTTTTGGGAGCATTTACAGTCAACAATCACCTCCAAGTCATTCTGAGGTCTAATCAGAGTAAAATAAAACAGCCCAACTTTTGCAACGAGCTAACTACAAAGCCGGTATTGATGGTTAAACAATGCAAGAAGCACAACACTGTCACAGAGCCGTCTGCTCATCTTCAGTTGGCATACACACTTAACTCAAGTCAGCTTTTCTAAAAATATGTAACTTGCAAAGTCATGAAGCAAGTTGGTCGTATCTGAATATACTAAACATGTTTCTTGCACACACTGCTTTGTATTGTCTTAAGTTTAAGAATCCATAATAAGAATCTTATTGTGGATTCTCAATCAGTGGCGTTGTGTGCATTTCAGACCTTGGCCTTTAGTAGTGCTATGTCTGAATCAATCCAACCCTTAACAACTATTTTATAACTATACAAGCTTTATTGCAGTTACTGCTGCAACTGCGACTCATCCAGTATAAAAAGTGTGGTGTGATTTACTACAAGTCCACTAAAGGGTACCGTTAGCCAGCAAATAAGGCCTGCAATTGTGTCGCCAAGTCGAAATCTGATTGGTTAAAGCAACAGTTTTATCGACACTTATTTTATGCGACAGAGCCTGCAGAACTGATGGTGAAGGCATGCCGGTAGATTTGTGACAGATGATGGCTAAAAGCTTTAAAAATGAAAACACACATCTGGAAGCAGCGCAACGGGGGAAAGCAATGAAAGGAAGCTGAAAGACAATTTGGAATTATTTCATAAGAATTCATGGACAAAATATAATTAGTCCGTGATGCTAATATTTTTAGGCAAGCAGAGAAGGCCCACCACTGAATAAGATGCAATTTGGTTCCAGAACACTTATATCTACCTGCATATATTTGAACTTCAGGTAGCTCGTCTTCTTCTTCTTTTCCTTTCGGCCTTTTCCTTCAAAGGGTTGCCACAGCGAATCAGTGTTCTCCATCTTCAGAGGTTTGATTCGCATGTTTGTTTTGGACAAGCTTTTACGTCAGATGCCCTTCCAGACACAACCCTGTGTATTTATCCGGGCTTGTGACCGACAGAATAAGACACTGCGAGTACAGTATGTGTACTGGAGTTCAGGGGTTATCTTGTGTGCCCTGACGATAAGCATTGAGCTGCGCCTCCTATTCACTCTTCACATTAGGACACCCAGAAGTGCACCCACATCCACAATTTGCTTTCACAATATGGAATCATGGAAAACCTCTTTGAAATGACCAAACACATTTTCCAAGGAGAAATGTCAACTAATCAAGCAGAACTTAACATAACGTTGCTAATGTCAGCGTGCATAAGCACATTTGGACAAGGCAAACTATCATTTCCAATTAAAGTCGACATTATTGTGTTTCAGTGTACTCCAGAAAGAAAAGCCCACGGGACTCTATAATTAGAATGACCTTGCAGATGCAATCAAGAGCTTCGTGTCCTCCAGCAGTTCACTTGCCTTTGTTCCACAAGACCATCTTAAGCTTTTGTCTTTGCAGCTCATTCCACAAAGCAAACAAAGAAAAACAAAGTTGGAGCAGTGATTAGAAAAATCAACAAATCTCCATCCAACAAGACATGAGCACACGAGCCCCCGGAATTCCCGGCCTCAGATTAGCGTCTTTGGAAAGGGTGAGTCAAAATGGTTTGAGGAATTGAGAGTGATTGTGCAAAATGGAATGTGTAGATCATAGCTATTTGAGCCGCCATCATAGATCGGCCTTTCACAAGTAACTTGATCATATCTGTCATGGCAATATCACTTCTGTTTTCTTTTCATTACAAGGCCACTCACTGTGCACTCAAGCCAAACAAGGTTTGGGTGTAAAGTCAGCAGATCCACTCTTTGAGAGCGGCTAAATGAAGAGGGATGTTAGTTCAAATTATTTATAATCCTTGAAAAGAGTTGAGAGTTGCAACGTCTCTGCATCATGGTGACAAGGCATCTTTCGAAAATCTGTACCCATGAGGCAGAGGGCCTAGACATATGGATCAATGGACTAGTGGACTGTTGGGATATGACACATTAGAGATACGTGACAAAATTAAAAATAAAAATAAAAATTGCAAAAACCCACCAACAAAAAAACCAATGGATCGGAATAGTGGAAGAGATAATTGAGTTGGATCGATTCACACACATATTGAGGGTCCAAGTAGGGAAGTTTAAAACAAGATGGGAAAAATTGGATGGATATAAAAAACAATCAAACAAATGAATGAACGAACGACACCACCAATCAGACAATCAAGATAGCTCACGAATATAAATCCAAAATAGGGGAAACTTGTCACTATTGATCACCTTTTTTTCTCTTTATTGTTATTGCTGTGTTTTTATTTTTATTGATTGGTTGTCTTCCTTGTTGAATAATTTGCAGTTACACAAAGATGTTGTTATACAAATTGGCCACAAGGCATTCTGTATTGAAATGTTCAATTTCAAATGGTCTTAAATGTTATAAAAATAATAAAGATACATGTTACAAAAAAATTTGCAATTCCATACGACTCTTTCCAATGATGCTGATACAGTTCTGTGACAAAGGATATGACACGTGTTGGGATATGACAAAGAAATATGTGGCCCAAAAATCCTAATGCCCCACGACTCTTCAATAATACGGATACTGTACTGTAACGAATGATACGGTGCACTTTTACACAGACAAATCAACAATTCGGTTCTCTTTGCTGAGGAGATTCAATTTCATTTTAGACACGATATTGATTGATGAAAATCTTCAGGTGAGTATTTTATCAGCATCTGTGCTACACATATAAGTATGACATGAACATATCACTGAGCAGAGAATAAAAAGTAGAAATGTATTGCTTTACTTAACAGAAGGAGAAATTGTTCATGATTGTTCTTTTACTACCCAATTTCACACACGAATGCCACACATGGAATAGTAATGCATTCGCTATGAAGTTGTTTTTTTCTTTTTTGCAAAGCTTAAAAAACCCTCGGTCCGCCCACTTCTGTAATCTTGTCCATTTTCAAAATGTGGGCCATGTTTCCTTGTCTTTGTTCATTTGAAGCAGACGAGTGACGGATGCATAAGTGGCATGGATCGGCGCAGCCGTTCCATGCCTTCCCCTAATTGTCCGTTCCTTCCCACACACTGCGTGCATCAACCCAGTTCAGACAGTGTGTGCAGCGCAGACACACAGAGACTTTACACATATGCGCGAATCACTTTCGGATCTGTTTAAAGTTTGGCTGTGAACCGCTGAAAGATGTGTGTTTCTGTACACATAGCGTTGAGGCTGAATGGAAGGGGGCCGTAGCTCGCATATCCAAAGAGTGACATGATGATCACAGCGGCGTATTAGGAACCAAGCAAATGCCGCTTGAAGTTTTCAAGGTAACATTACAGTTGCTAAATTGTGGTGACAGGTTTTCAAGGATCATTTTCAACCATAGTCCCTCTACGCCCTTAAGCCTCCGTAAAAGCGAGACGAATATCTAGTGAGGTGTTCACTGGAAGGGAACAATTTATTTGACAAATCCACAATCTAAACGTTCTCCCGGTGTTTTAAGAGAAACCAATACAGTTTTAAAGGCAAATAGAGCAATTACATGCAATTGATATGCTCAGGGGCCCACTTGCCAAACTGGAAACGGTACGGGAGTCCTTGAATTTGTTTCCAACCAAAATATGATGTGTGAAAAAGAAGAGCGAGGCCCTCTCACTTTCAAAAGGATGAGAAGATCTGCAAATTGTCTAATGTGAAGAATAAATCTTACAGATTTATCATCTGAGAGACTCAAAAGAGAGATTTTGAACATGTACGTAATTTGGGCCATTCGTAGTCGCCTGTGGCAATTTCCAGCCATTTTCGGCTGCTTTTGTGAAAGAGCCAGCAGACTGTTTTCTGACTAGGTTTAGTTGGAAATGTAACTGCAATCAACCACAACAAGATTTCTGAGGCCTAGCGTTCATCCTTTGGAAATCCCACCAAACGTGATTCGCTTTTGGAATTCCGGAGCACCATGCCAACTGCAAACCCTCCTCTCCTCTCACAAGCACAGCTCACAGAGGGCAATTTTCCTCCATTTGAACTTTGAGAAGCTGGCTCACCTGGAACCAATCAGTAACACAATCGAAGGGTCCTGACTTGAAAGCTCATTCCTTCTCTTTGATAATCTCTTCTTCTTGGTAGCCTGCACGGAGCTGGAAAAAAGCCTTTTGTAATCGGCACAAATGAGACAAGCGGGGATTGAGACAAGTCTTCAGCTATCAAAGTGAATTATGCAAATAACAGGGAAACAAAGCTCAGATACAATGTTTTCTTTGGCTCTCCTTTTCTGGGATGAGTGTGGAAATTGCTTGGGTTTGGAAATTGTAACTGCTGGTGCCACTGTGCCATGCGCGACTCTCCAATGAGTGCTCATTACGCTTAGATTTTCCCTTGATGTCTCAACATCTGAGGTCATGTGAAACAATTGCCTCTGTCATTATACTAACATTTAAGCAACAGGTGGAAGCACCCATGCAAAGACACCCTGCTCATGTTTACTCGCCCTGCTGGTCTCACAGGGCTAAAAGTGGCAATGGGAGCAATTTGCATTTAACAGTTGATTTATCCTTTGGTACAACGTATAATAAGACCTTCCTTCCTTGGCTATATAAACAATAGATTTGAGCACTGTCTAAACTCAACAGAGCAGCTTAGTTCGATAATAATAATACATTTCATTTATAAGCAACTCGCAAAACTCACAAGCACACTTTACACTGACAATTTAGAGGCCGGGTCACCAATATGGTGCAACAGGCTCCCCCCGATCGCATAAAAGGGTATGCAGTCTGCATAAGCTACAGTATGTCATGGTCATGGACATGGTGATTATTAAAGGATGTGCCCCGCACAAAATAAGGCATTTCTATAAACTACACTCAAGTCTAAGTTTATCATGTGTACTTTTACAAATTTAACTAGAAAAAAAGCACATTTCAAAAGTATAAGTGCCTGTCTATATATTTTTTCAGGACAAGCCAAGTACACTTTAGCATACTACTATGAAGTTAATAAAAATCTAGTACTTGTATTTAGAAAATACACTTCAAGTATACTGCCTCCAATTTAGTAATAAATATTATTATCATTAATATTACTACTTTTTTGTAATCATTTGTGAATGTAAACACCCTGAATTGGTCATGACATTATCATCAGGCAGATTTGGAAATGAACAGCTAACCTCTGTGGAACACATGATGACCACTAAAACTGCAACTCAAACCATTTATCAAGCTGCAAAAGAGAAAAAAAAAATACATACACCCTTCTATTCACATACCTGTAAACCTTGGCTAAAAGCTGCCCTTATAAATGATTACAATTACCAACAAAATGTTCGAGTATGGCGTACATTATTTCAAATGATGAAAAAAAACGCTAACACAAGCAGAAATGTGGAAATTATCAAACCGTACACAGCGATAAAAAATATATACAATTGAAGATTACTTTTGCTGGTTTGCCGTGACAATAGTAGCGATCGGCGGCAGCATTGTCGTTGGCTCCCACTCGTTGAGACAAACTGGATTTTTTTGAGCCGAAATGGTCTTTGTAAAATAGGTTCATAATTAAAACAAAAAAAAATCAAGTATAAAAGTTGGAGTATGCCATTCATTATTTGAAATGATTTGAAATGATAAAAAAAAGATAAAATATGGGGAAACCGTAAACGTTGACAGGTATGTAATTCAAGAACCGGTACAGCTGCTGTCCATGGGCCAATCTGAAATTATATTGATATTATACCAAAGTGGTACACATGGTGATGTTGCAATGAATCTTTTTCAAGAAAATGCAAACAAAACAAAAAAAAAATACAATAAAATAATAATAATACTGTATGCCAGCGCATACTTTCTAGTCACAGTCTCAAAAGAACAAAAGTATTTTTTGTGCAGTTCTTACACTAGATTATTTACGTCTTCCTGCCCATGTGATTGCAATTGATCCATTAGCGGCAATTGGATTAGCAGTCAATGAGCAGACTGAATAGTTCATGTGAAATGAAAAGAGCATTTGTTCTTTGAGCTATGCCACTAGAGTTGAAGACACACTGCAAAATGGATCTGCTCATCACTGTCTGATCCTGCTTGAGATTACACACGCACACACGCGCACACACACACACTGTGGTGTCATGAGAGGCTAGCTCTCAGCGGGGCAGGACAAGGAGTGCAATGGGCGACAGGTTTGAATGCAAAGATTTTAATAAAGGGTTTCAGGGGGAATTCACAAGCAAAAAAAGGCAAGAATAGCGTCCCTTCCAATTTTTAAATCATAATAAAGTCT
Organism: Hippocampus bargibanti; assembly: GCF_051943395.1. Taxonomy (NCBI): domain Eukaryota; kingdom Metazoa; phylum Chordata; class Actinopteri; order Syngnathiformes; family Syngnathidae; genus Hippocampus; species Hippocampus bargibanti. The sequence continues at coordinate 12,853,858 of NC_142736.1, read as the reverse complement.
CTTCTGAGGTGAAACTGAAGATGGAGTTCTTTTCCACGTGTTTCTAGGCCTCACCCTTCTTGATGTCCTTTCTAAGTAGCCTAGCCACCATTAGCAAGGTTCCAAATCCGATGTTTCGTGCTCTGGTCCCAACTGGCGACGAGTTCCATGCAGCAATCAGTTTATCCACCAAACACAGCAATGGAGCTTGTCTCCCTGACCACCACACTCAGAGGCTCTCTGGCCATAAAGCCTTGCATGCCAATCAAGCCGTGATTAGCCACAGGTGTGAGGTTTGGATTGCTGCCTTCTACAAGATGGGGCCAAAACTCTCTCTGGGTGGAGCCATTTTAGGGGAATATATTTCCCCTCCAGGACCCAGCCTGTCGCGACGTCACAACACACACACCACACACACATGCACGCAGTGCCCTGCAATTGACTGGTAACCGTTTCATGGTGCCCCCCACCTTCTGCCCGAAGACGTTTAGGGGTCATAAAATTTCTTCTTTTACACCATCTGTAAAATAAAATATGAAACTAATGTTTTGTTCTATTTTAATGTAATTTTAATCTATTCCTTTTCGAACATGCACTATCATCTGCACCGTTTGCCTGTCAATTACAGGTAATTTTCTGAAAAAGAAATATGATGGTTTTGACATTGTATGACTTGCTGACATGAATTAATATCTTAAGATGGTTTTCTGGCTCACTCACGATGAATGCTGAACGTGATTTTTTTTTTTTTTTTTTTCCTAACTAAGCTAATTAAAGAGCCACAGCTCATTCTGGCAGTCCTGAAAGCAAAGAACAATCATTCAATCATTTGATGGTTCACAGTGTTCCCAAGATTAAATATAAATTCAAATGTGTAACACTTTTAGGCCATCTTATCATTTGGGACATTGAAGCCTCTGTGACAGGATGGCATTCCAATTGTTGGGCGTCACATCTGGAAACGTGCTTTTTTTGGTGGGGCTAAGTGGGTGTTGAGGATCTGTCAATGTGTCCCTAGGCAGCACTCAATGAGCTGAAAAAAAATTATACAGTCTCTCAAGATTGTTAGGTATTTGGCAAACTCTCATACAATCTGTTGAGGGAACAGTCTGGCATGAAGAAATATCACATTTTTATCTTTCGTAGTGTTCCCAGCATTGTCACATTTTGGTTTGTGTCCAACGGATGGCACTGTAGCGCCCTGCCTGCAGCTGCCCTTGTGTTGGTCGTTTTAATCACTATTCCGTGTTGGGTCATTGTTTGTTTCAGCCAGTCAGGTTTGTTTCGTCCCGTCATGTTTTACTCATGGTTTTGTTTGCTACTTTTGACATTTTTGTTGACTTGCTGTTTAAGATTTCATTCCTGCTGACTTTATTTAATACAATTTGTCAATTACACCCTGATCCTCTCTCCTGTGTGCAATTTTGTTGACCATCATCAACGCCATATTTGAATCAATGCGATTAAGGTTCTTCTGTCGTCATAAAGATCATAGTCCTTCAAGACGTGCAATACCCTGGGGACTTCGCAAACAATACATCCAGCTGTAATTGAACTCACTTGGTCTTCTGAATCTGGATGAACGGATCTTTTGTTGCTGTGTCGGTCGGTAGGAGAACAAGGACACACAACAAAAACACACCTATGTGCAGGAAAGTACACGCACACACGCCCACAAACACACACACGCACATGCACACACACACAGACATGCACATGCACTTTAGACATTCAATCCTTTTGATCCTCTCCTCTTTCATCTAGAACTGCTTCATGTCATCACAAAGAGGGTACAGCAAGTCCTGAAGAATGAATGTCTCTCTGTCTTTGTTTTGTCATATTGTCTCTATGCTGTCATATTATTTGTTATTTAGGTTTTTTTTTGTTATTTTGACTTCAAGACGGCGCCGCGAGGGTGGCTGCCTTTCCAGCAGCTCATGTATTTTGTTTTTCTACTTTCATTCCTTTCATCACTTTGCTGCTGTGAAATGTAAATTTCTCCACTGTGAGACTAATAAAGGCATATCCAATCCAATCCAATCCAATCCAATCAAATGACCCTATGACTGGAGCAATCAAACAACACAATTGTCCAAACAGGACTTTGAAGAAAGCTCTTATTTGGATTTCATTGGACAAGTTCTGTAATTGTGCCTAATTATTCACCATATACTTAAAGGACAACCGACATCACCTTTTTGTTTCCAAATTACCATCAGAAAAACGTTTTATAGCATCTAAAATACCCAAAATACGCAGTATGATATTTTTAGCCAAATGAAAAATGCCAATAAAAATGACTTAAAGTGTTCAAAATCTGCCAAAAAATGAACCCGGAAGTGGCCAGTTTCAGAAGGTTCCTCCCTCTTGTTCGTGGCGTCACCCCAAGACGTCTTGCCTTGCTGGAGAATCAAAACAATGGCTTCAGATTCGGAGAAGATGCTTTCTTGTTACTCATCCAGTTATGAATATGATTCAAATAGTTCTGAAGAGGAAAACATACATGTTTGCAATCGATTAAAGAATTTATGAGGAGGGGGGGAAATGTAGCACTAAAGAGAGGCAGAAAATGGCGACAAAGCTCCGTGTAAGGAATTAATCAGCCCGTTTCCACAGGCTAATTAATTCCTTACACGGAGCTTTGTCGCCCTCTTCTGCCTCTTTTTGGTGCAACACAAAGTTTTCAGACCAAACAAGTACAGCAAAATGCATTGACGTGATGGAAGGACTGCTACAGTGTGTCCTTTTTTTGGTCAGGGGCGTTCCTTCTGTGACGTAGGGTGAAGACCCGTCACCAACTCAAAAACAAGACTTCCATAATATTTAGCGCGAGTCTTAAAACGTAAAATATAGCTATATGCGGTGGAATCTTTGTAAAATACGCTCAGTAGAAGTCATTTGAAGCCATTTTACAAATTATGGACACAACTTGTCCGGAGACGTCGGTTGTCCTTTAATCTCTTCCGTATGACAGTGGGGCTAAATCAAATGATGAGCTTTGTCTCTTTGACATAATATTTGTCTGAATTAGTCGTCATGGTGTGATTCCCAAAGTCAAAGAATTGACGTCACAAGAAAGCTCATCAGTGTGAATGTCTTCTCAAATTAAATAAAGAAAATGACTCCGATTTTGATCTTTAAAATGATTTTTAATTATTCTTTTTCTTCCCCCTCCATGTAGTTTATTTGACATTCCAAGATAGGCAGCTGAGGCATTCCTCTGTTTTCCTTTGACACTGACTATCGCAAACAAGTCACTTGTGTTTCATAGCTAGTCAATGGCGCTTTGCCGGGCTGATCAACGTCTTTTTAACTGATGACCCTGTCACCAGATAGCCTCAAAACTAATGTACAGTATCGATCATTTCCAATTAGCTAATACTGCTGTAAATATTGTGATGACTTCCTGAATTAATAATGGTGATCACTTTGCAATAAATACAATGCAAGGTAAATTGTTATCATGATTATCAATGAGAATGAAAAGATCCGCGTGTTGCTTTGCCTTCACTTTCAGGCACAGTTTCCAAGCCAACTTGATTATGAAAGAGCTATCGCTTGACAAACTACTCTCAGTTCATTTTTGAAGGAAGCCTCAGTCCCACAATGACCTTATGGTTTATCATCTCTCCTCCAAACTACTGTTTCTGATTACAAACAACGTGATTTGTGGTGGTTTTGAATCTTTTCATGCGGCGTTCTGAAGTGCAGCCAGTCAGCAGCCGGTCGAAGATCACTTGAGTAAATTCAAGTCATCCACCAAATCAAACAATCTCATGCCACTGGGGGTTGCGTATTTTAGTTTTGCCTTCCAGGGTGACACCGCTGTGGATATTTCTTGACATATGTGCACATGTTCAGGAGCGGACCTGCTCTTTGACCCCCGCCTGAACATCACACATGCTGATATATCCCCCTTGGATGGAGTCTCGATGATGTCCAGCCGGCGGGGTTCATAGGTCACAGTGATGACAGCGAGCACCTCCTTGCGGAACTCTGCCCACCAAAATAAACATAGGAGGATCTGATCCAGCCCTCCCACTGTCCGATAGGTCCTCGCTTTCGCCTCTGACTGAAAAGCAGAGATTAAACCAGTGTCTTACTTTGTTGTTGTTGATGTGAATACAGAAAGGGAATGTGGCTTTGCATCGATGGAGGGAGACACATTTGCTTTTGTCAATCCATCTGAAATCCTGTTTAATTACCTCCTTGGACTCTGTTCACTTCTTGCTTTGGACTGTGAAGTTTCTTGGCAAGAGTCCAGGTTGGAAAACCATGTTGAAACCATGCCAGATAAATGAAGGGATCATATCTGCTTTAATTTTGGAAATGTTATGGTGGCCAATTGAAATTCTAGTCACCCGATTAAGGCAAATATGAGGCGCTAGTGATCTTGACAATCTTTCACTGTCACACAAAAGAGCACGCAGTGTTTGAAAATGAAAGAGGGCGGCCTGATTGGCTGCCAGCAAACATCAATCTTAGTCTGAAAGAATGACTCCAGCTTCAACGTTTGGCAGAAACATCTCTTCAGTGGTTTACCAGACCTTCGCAGAATACATTCCAAATGACAGTCACTTGCACACGACTGTCACATAACCTTCAGCCTTATAGAAACTCGACTATCTTGCCATTTCTTGACATTACTGGCAACCGGTCCAGGGTGTACCCTATTTCTCACCCACAGTCAGCTGACTACTCTCCACCTCACCAGTGGTTCGAAAAAGAATAAGTGGGAAGAAATGGATGGCTCCCCGATGTCTTTTTGAGCGCAAATCATCACGTCTGTCTGTTTTGTTAGAGGCACATTTGAGGCTAATGAGGCATGAGAAGTGGCAAGCTTTTAAAGGACTCCAGTTCAATTCGAGAACTCTGGCTCAGTGAAAAGTACATATTCCATGTAAAGTGATCCTGATGAGGAATGAGAATGATCAGTTGAAAGCAACCGTTGGACCATAAAAGTACTTGCATTTCTGAAACAACTTTTTGACAATTAATTGAGTCTAGTATTGATTGCCTGCTGTATGACGATTACAAAATCTTCTCATCCCAGCGATGCTAGGAAAAATTTGGCATTTCCTTTCTCCACGATTCTGTTGTCATATTAATACCGAAAATTATTTTTAGCCATTGCGTTGGTCCTCATGTAAGCAGTGACGCGGGCACCGGTATTTCACAACAGTTGCGACATCAAACCTATTTTTTGTATTGTATTTTATATTGTACAGTGACAATTTTGACACCAAACATTTAACCCATTCACTGCCATTCACTGCAATTCGTGAATTTGTTCGGGTTTTGTTTTTTCTTGCGGGGGGGAGGTTGCCGTTTTCTCCCGACATTTGTATCTATCTATCTATCTATCTATCTATCTATCTATCTATCTATCTATCTATCTATCTATCTATCTATCTATCTATCTATCTATCTATCTATCTATCTATCTATCTATCTCTCATCTAATCTCATTTTCCGTACCGCTTATTCCTCATTAGGGTCGCGGGGGTTGCTGGAGCCTATCTCAGCTGTCTTCGGGCACGAGGCGGGGGGACACCCTGAATTGGTTGCCAGCCAATCGCGGGGCACACAAAGACATACAACAGTCACTTTCACACTCACACCTAGGGACAATTTGGAGTGGTCAATCTGCCTGCCATGCATGTTTTTTGGAGTGTGGGAGGAAACCGGAGGACCCGGAGAAAACCCACGCGGGTCCAGGGAGAACATGCAAACGCCACACAGAGGCCGGACCGGGACGCGAACCGGCGACCTCTGCACTGTGAAGCCAGTGTGCTAACCACTCGACTACCGGGCCCTATATATATATATATATATATATATATATATATATATATATATATATATATATATATATATATATATATATATATATATATATATATATATATATATATCAATCTCTCTCCCACTCTCTCTCTCACTCTCTGTCTCTCTCTCGTGACTGAAATACGACTTTATGTCAACAGTTTTTTTCTTACCGTAGATATGAATGGGCCGTGTGGGCGAGCAGTTACTGCGTCAACCTCAAAGTACCGAGGTTGCGAGTTCGAGTCCTGCTCCGGCCTCGGCTGGCAACCAGTTCAGCTGGGATAGTCAGCAGCATGCCCCAGAGACACTTGAGGATAAAGCCGATCAGAAAATGAATGGATAGATATGAATGTGCACAATTGAATAGGATACATAATTCTAACATTTTTATTGATCCACATTTGCTTTATAACATTTTAATTCACTTGTGAAGTTCTCCATTGGATCACAAACGCTTTCTCTTTATACAGTAATTGAAAAAAATAAAACGGAGTATCCTATGCAATAAAATATTAGAATACATTTCAAGATATTTTCATCACCAGTTATTTTTTTTCCAATCAATTTTGGACCAATGCCAACATTTCCTTCATTAATTATTCATGACGAGAGAAATAAATAAAATACAGTCAGAAAGCTGGGGGCTTAGTTCCCCTTGAAGCATCTGGATCTTTACAAATACTGGGTGGTAGGAGGGAGACAACAAATTACTGGACTTTTGTGTAATTTATTCCAAATACACGACCCACTCAAGATTGCAGCCTGCAACCTATTTGCACTAGATTTTCCCTTAGAAGTGGTTGGAGCTGGCTGAGCTGCCGATGGCTCTGGAGTCTTTTCATAGCAACCTACATTGCAGTGGAATAGGATCCCACACTACTTTGCTTACCACACAGGGATGCTTCAACAAGTAAACATCTAACCTTTAGTGACAGTGCAAATTATTTGACTTCAGAAGAACTTTAAGTTGTGTTCGTAAATGGAAACGCTCTGGACATAAACACTTTTCCCCAGGATGGATTTAGATAAAACTATTTTACAGAAACACAATCAATTACGGGATTCGTCAGTGACTTTCACGCAAGCATTGCGGGTTTCAATTCTCCCTCAGCTATGGTGTTAACATTATCGTTATTCGTTGGATCTTTTTGGCCCTTTTGCCATATTTGTGACCTTTTTTGCCCCCACGTCTTCTGCTAGATATGCTATAATGTGTTTTTGTGTACTAGTCACAAAACAATGGTTCACTCAAAGAGCAACATTGGAACACATTGGAAGTAAGGCAAAATTGTGTGCTTGTATTGATAGTGGTGGATGCTACTGACATTAAAGAATGCAACTTCTTCACATGGGCTTATTAAATTTTACAATACTATTAAAACTATGGTAAGTCAATAATGTTATAGTTGTTACATAAGTGAAAATGTTTTTCCCAGCTCCCTGAATAGGATAAATTGTGCAGAAAAAAATGGCTGGAAAGAGGGTCTGTGTAAAAATAATAATACTACACATTACAGCACCTTCACCGGCTTGACCGATAAATGTTTTTTTTTAATGTGTGTAAATAAACGACCACACTGTGAAGGTAAAATAAATGTACAGTAGTATTAATACACTCTTATTCATACATTAAATATTTTTTACTTATTTTTGACTGGGATGCCTTGAGATTGGATCTTTTTCACGCCACGTGGGGTGGATATGTTGCCCACTTTGCAGTATTCTAGAGTTAAAATAACTCAAGAATTTGTCACTGTGAAAACATGCCCCCTAGGAGCTCTAGGAATTTTTGGGGTGACATCAGACGATTCTATACTTTGGAAGTGCTGCGATCTTCAGACGAAGTCATGGCGACAGTGATCACTACTGTGGTTTTGGGTGCATGAACTCATCTTTGATCTTCTCGTCGAAAAAATCCAGTAAGGAGAATCAATTGTTGGGAGTTACACAAATAATAGCGCCCTGAACAAGACACACAGTTTATTCTTTTGTTAATCCAAATGCATTTTCTTTGTTTCTTTTTTTTCTCAGAAAAATGTATACTGCCTGAACGTTACTGTGATGGCCGTTTTTTGTTATGAACTACACCCTCTTTCCAATTCCATAGAACTCTCAGAGGGCTTTGAAGGCGGTCTCAGACATTGATGACTGTTTCATTTTGGGTGGTGAACACGCTGTGATGTGCTGTGAATATGATGAAGAAGCAGAATGCTTTCAACTGATACTATCAGCAAAGGAGCAATCCCGCCGTCACCCGCAGACGACAGATGGTCACATATGGGAAACATTTTTCAAAATTTTGATGAACGTTCATCTTTGAAACTGTATATTGAGAGGTGGGACGGGCTTGGCAGCAACACTTCCAGGACGTCTGCTCTGTGTGACTCGAGAAGAGTAATGGAGACACCGAAGGCACATGGAGAATAACCCTGAACTCACTCCAAACTATTGTACTATACTGAAGACACTTTTGCATAGATTGATGATAATTTAATGCTAGTACGCTGAGATTCTCTGAATGAATTAAGACAATTTAAAAATATATATTAGCAAAGAAAGGGCCAAAAGGAAAGCAAAATGTTGTGAATTTTTAATACTGTATATGAAACGTGGTGCTGTTGAAATGTCCCTCCACTTGTAATAAATATGGACTGTCCTTGAAACAGCAATTCGTTCAATTTCTCTTCCCCTTACCCTCATGATCGTCATAACTTTGAAAAAAACAACATTCACTCAGAGTCCATTGATAAATTTTCGTACCTGCTTGTCCTCACAAGAGTCACAGGGGATGCTGGAGCTGATCCCAGCTCTGGGCAGGAGGCAGGGTAGACCCCGTGTCACGATTTGCAAGGTGGTGGTGGTGGTGGACCCCAAAAATGCAGGCAGGAGGGAGGACGAGGGTATATTTGACACATGTATTAAATATAGCCAGCAGGAACAAAATCTCAAACAACAAAGTCATCATAATAGAAAGGTCCAAACAAAAACATGACAAGACAAAACAAACCTGACAGGGTGAAACAAACAATGACCCGATAGTAGTCCATTTAACTGCCACTAATTAAAACGACTAACACCTGAGCAGCTGTAGGCGGGGCCCGACATTGCCAGCCGTTGGTCACAAACCGAAACGTGACGCCTCAAACTAGTTGTCAGTCAATCGCAGGGCAGGCAACAAACAACCGTGCACGCTCACGCTTACACCTAGTGACAAGTTAAGTATAATAATAATAATAATAATAATAATAATAATAATAATAATAATAATAATAATAATAATAATAATAATAATAATAATAATAATAATAATACATTTCATTTATAAGCGTCTTTCAAAACTCTCAAGGACACTTTACAGTTCCATTTCTCTACCGTGCATGTTTTTGGAATGTGGAAGGGAACCACAGTACCCGGAGAAAACCCAGGGAGGAAGTCAAAAAGGATTTATTTTTTCTTTTTTGCTTGCATTTCAATTCAATTCACAAAGTCACTTTGTTCACTCTTTGTTCACATAATTGGATAAAACAAAAACACTGCTGACACGTTTCATGTCTGCCACTTCTGTGAGACAAATTTTAGTGCCATGCACAAAAAAAATGGTATTTCGAAAATCCAGCAGGTTGACTCAGATGCACTTGAAAGACTTTCGCGAAGGTGTACCATGTCGATGTTTTACTGATGGGATTTGCAGTGAGTCGAAACTCTGACACGTCAACCATATACCAATCAAATGACAGATAATTCCACCCTTTCAAATATAGAGATCACAAGCACTATTGTTGTAGACTGCTCACGTGCGCTCAGGTCTCTTGATTTTCCATGCAAAGCAAGCCTCCATTAGT